>NC_056730.1:686814127-686869927 GCF_019279795.1 Protopterus annectens | reverse complement strand
GTTTGGACAGAGAGGGTGCTGCAGGTCTTGGTTGTTCACTCATCTGAGATCTCAACCCTGTAGCTGTGCCAGTGGGGAGTCCTACTGGGGATCTGGAGAAAGAGGGAGAAACCAGCCCTGGACTGACTGTGGTCTCTGTGTCCTCTTAAAGGAAATTGCACTTGATGGAGAGAGCTACCTGTGGAAATACTGTGTGTGTTCCTGTCACCCTTCCAATATACTTTCCCCACTGGTGCTAGTGGTGAGGATTGAGGCTCCTTGGTTACTAGGCCAGTGGTGGAGAATCACAATACGCACTGTTTGTTTTGCTTTTAAGCCAGGTTTCTGTGAGTTCCCTCTCTCTTAGGGCCATGAGTTGTATTTTTTTTTTTACTTAACCATGAGTCTTGAGTTTGATTTAACTATTTTTGTACTAAGTGGTGCATGATGATGCAGTATATCAAGAAATGTGGTGTTGAAAGTTGATATTGCTTCATCAACAGATAGAGTCTTTAGAAATGACTAATTGCAGTGTTTTAGGCTATTGTTTACAGAAGGAAAGCACTGAATAAATAAGAAATGGTCTACAAGTTAGCTAGCATGCTAAAGATCTAGCTACATTTTCCAATAAGGGTCTTGCAAATTTGTAGGTGCAAGCTGAAATGTAAAGCCTAACATCTGCGGCATTTGACATAATGTCAAAATTAATGTGAATGAATTTGAATATTTTATTTATTTATTTATATATTTATTTAATGCGTGTTGACAGGGATAGAACGACCGGGCACATGCCCTTTTTCAGTGGTGTCCGGGGGAGAAAAGCCCCAAATAGATACAGATTGGTACAAATATCAAACTATACAATACATAATCTCATACTTTGGTAATAGTACATACATGGATTACAAGTTATACATAGAGTTATTCAAGCATAGACAGAACAGTTGACTATACAAGATATGCATGGTGGGAAGTAGATACAGTATTTTCTTTGTTTAGGAAGGAAAGACTAACTAATAGAGCAGTAAACTTGGAGTAGGATGTAATAGAGAAGTTCAGAAAGAAACAGAAGAAATGGATGAGACACAGAGGAAATAGGGGATCTAGAGAGAGTGTGTAGGAGGTGAATTAGATGGGAAAGAGAGACTCCTATAAGGTTGAGTGACTAAAGATATACAGTGAAGTGTAGTGAAAGTAAGCCTTTAAAGATGGTAGGATGGGGGGAGTCAGCCAGGTGTAAGACAGGAGCAGAGCCAAGAATTATAAAGATGAGATTTGAGGAGTAATTTGAAAAGTAGGTGACTTGGTGTGATAAGTATGTGTTAGGGATGGAGCTCCGTGTTCTAGCGATGCGGATGGAGTAAAGAGAATTGCCAGAAAAGTTGTTAGCTTTTGTGATTTGTAAGAGGAGTTTGTCAGAAGATCTAAGTAGTCTTTTATTAGATTGTGGTTGAAGTAGGTTGCGGAGTGCAACACACCTGTCTGTGAGGTAAAATATGCCATATGCCGTAGTGAGTTGGCTGTGGGTGAGGTAACTGGGGAGCTCAAGCCAGTTTAGTTGGTGTAGGGCAGTACAGTGATAGGATCTATGAGGATAGTTTGCGATGAATCTGGCAAATTTGATGTAGCAGGCATCTAGTTTTGTCAGGTCTGTTTTGTACTGGTTAGTGAGAATGGATGAGGCATAAAGAAGACCAGGGATTAGGCATGTTCTGGCAATAGATTGTCTTCTGGAGTCAGTGAGGAAGGGTTTGACTCTAGAGAGAGAGCCTAATTTAATGTGAATTTTTTTATAGTTAGGATAATGTGTTTGTCAAATCTCATATTATTATCAATTGTGACACCAAAAAAGCTTAGTGTGAGAAATGGGTTCTGTTTTGGTGTTGTTAGAAGAATGAATCATGAAGGGGGACAGGAGATCTGAGGGTTTGTTGTGTGAGAAAGCCATGAGTTTAGTTTTATTGGGATTGAGGATTAATTGATCAAAGAGCCAGTATTCTTCCTCTTAAAGGATTTTTGGGTTATTGTTGGAGTTTGGAAAGAGAGGGGACTGCACATATGAGTGTGGAGTCATCTGCGTAGTGTATGTTAGTGGCCTGATGAGTGGCAGTGGGATGCTTGCTGATAAAGACAGAAAATAGGAGAGGACCTAGAATGGATCTTTGTGGAACCCCTAATGAGACAGGATGTAGATAGATAGAGAGTTTGTGTTGCCATTTCACAGCCTGCTGACAGTCAGAGTAGTAATTGTGGAACCATGTAAGGGCAGACTGGCTTAATTTATGGAATGATAGTTCATTGAGGTGTTTCTGATGTGAGATAGTATCAAATGTTTTTGACATGTCAAGGAAAATGGAGGAGACTAGGTGGCTGTTGTTTCTGAAATGGTTGATAGAGTTTGTGAAGCTTAAGACAGCTGTAGTGGTACTGCGGTTGGGTCTGAAGCCATGTTGAGAATTAGTTAGAAGTTTATTGGAAATTAAGTAAGGCATGAGTTGGGAATGGATAGATTTCTCTAAAATTTTGGATAAAGGAGATAATTTATTTATTCTGTTTATTTTTACATTTGTTAGCCGGGTTAGTCTGACTGCATCCAGAGAGCCCTTTTTCAGCAGACAGCCAAAGAGAAAAGCTCCAGGAAAGTAATTAAAAAAATAAGAAAAACCTAACAATTCAAGTTGTAAGATACTTAACAATACAAAAACAGAGAGAAATATACAATATGAATACATACAAGGCAAAAGTACAGTATTTTGAGACTCCATTAACAATATGTTTGAGAAATTTGGTTAACATTAAGTTATTTACAAGGAATGTAGCAATACCTAGAATAAAAAAAAATCAGAGTAACATTATGACATAGTACAACAAAGATGCATTTAACAGCATAGGTACTAACTGCAGAGATTAATTAATGTAGACAGTTTAGGTAGATACCAGGCAGAAATGTTAATTGAGAGAAGATAAGATAGTGTGATGACCCACCACTGCCCACCAGTAATCAAGGAGCCTTAATCCTCACCACTGGCAACAGTGGGGGATGTACGCTGGGAGGATGACAAGTACACACACATTATTTCTAGATGCAACTCTCTGCATCAAGTGCAATTTCCATTAAGAGCACACACAGACCACAGTCATTCAGGGGCTGGTTTCTCTCTCTTTCTCCAGATCCCCAATAAGATTCCCCATTGGCACATAAAGTGGAGATCTCAGCTAAGTGACTAAGCCAAGTCCTCCAGCACCTTCGCTGTCCAACCAGTGCTTTATGTCCCTGCCCAAGTACCTGTCACACACACTCTTTGAGGTTTGATTAACACACACACAAACACACACACACACACACACACACACACACACACACATACACACACACACACATGCGCGCACACACAAACACACACCTGGGAAAGGCTGGCACAGGTTTACTAGCTATGCTTCCTTCTGCCCAGATTATAAGGTAGTTTTACTGCCACCAATCACTCCTACCAGCTACCTTAAGGCCATTTACAATGGGCATCCAATCTTATTGTGTGATGTTACTATTAATAGAAATGGTAGTTTGACCAAGAGGAAGGATGTTAGGAGTGGCTTACATAGTGTCACCAAATAAAAATGCAAGTACTGTCAAAACTTAAATATCTGTACAAAGATCAGCCTCAATTAAATGTGTAAATATATTTAATAATAAATAATAAAAGTACAATATATGTATATATATATATATATATATACATATACATATATATATATATATACATATATATATATATATATATATATATATATATATATATATATATATATATATATATACACAGTGGCATCAGAGCTCAAAATCACAGGAAATATTTAAACATTACAGAACAGTCTCAAATAAAAAGAAAATCTAAACTAAGCTTTGCTATATTCCTGACTATATCTAAGAGAATTACTATTCTGTAGAAACATACTTTATTAGATCAAGGCAGATGTGGAAAATGGATCTTCTAGTTGTTGTCAGGTCCAAGACAGAATACAGAATGCTCTGTCTCACTAAGAGACTTCCCAAATTAATATCTCAAACATTACTGCTGGGCTAACTTGCATAATGACATCATTTCTTGTCATCTGAACTCTAGTCCCCAGGCCCAAAACAACTATTGATGGCAGCTGGTAGCATTTAGCCTCTAGCTGTAAAAATACATAGACCTCAGATCTTTGGCAGATTCTGGAAGTCATCAAACAATTGCCTTCCTTCACATTTTGAAACTAGTAATTAGTTCACCCTAAAGACAATGCAGAAAGCTTATCAATACAAATTCTCTGTCTCTAGCTGCATTGAAAACTGAAAGATATCATCTTTTATTGCATAGTCTATAAAGTAATTTAATTTCAGCTATTTTTCTAAAATTTGCTGGACTGAACTTAACCTCATGTATTCCAGTTTCCACTGTTAAAATATATACATTTAGACAGTTACAATAGTTTATGTACATTTCTGTTTTCTTTCAGCTGGGCACACTGCGGATGCATCTCAAAAAATTTACAAAATATCCCATCAACCCACGTCTGTACAAACCAGTTTGATATACACATGACATACAGTGCTAATACAGTTGTATTGCAAGTATCGTATATAAATCATTTGATATTCACAAATGACATAATTATTTACAAAACTCCAGCTAGCTGTTCTAGCATTACCTCCTTTCATGACACTTCTTCCCCCCTTTGAAGACTCAACTAGTTTTTCAAGTGACCTTTGAGAAATGTTGTTTGAGGAGGAATGAGCCAATGTGGAAATACATTACCCCATTCCCTGTCTTGAAAGCCCATCTGCATTGGCATTTTTGATGCCACTATGGTGTTGCACTGTCATATGCTATGCCAGCAACACTTGGCTCCACCTTAGTAACTTGGCATTTTGCTGGCTGGCTCAATGTAGCTATGTTAAGGGATTTGTGGTCTGTAACTACAGTGAATTTCTTTCCACACAGAAAAGGCTGAAGTTTCTGCAATGCCCACACTATGACTATGCATTCTTTTCCTACAGCTGCATAGCATCCCTCCCTAGGTTAGCGCCTATGGCTGAGACATACCACTTGGTGCTCTTCTCCCTCTGAGTAAATCTGGATGAGTACAGACCCCAACCCATTGTTTGAAGCATCTATCTCCACAACAAATTCTTTGCTGTAATCTGGACTGGTTAACACAGGTGATCTTCCCAAAACTCCTTTAAGCTTCTGGAATGCCTGCTCGCATACTGGGGTCCATGCTACCTTATCTGCCTGTTTTTCCTTGTCAGTTTTGTGAGGGGAGCAGCTATGGTACTATAATTGTTGACAAACTTTCTGTAGTACCCTGCTGTCCCTAAGAATGCCTGCTTTTCAGTAACAAGGGGAGGCCATGTCTGAACTGCTTCCACTTTGGCAAGTTCTGGCCTGATCTTACCACTCCCCACTTTATGTCCCATGTAGGAGACCTCTGCCATACCCACCTGACACTTACTAGGCTTAATCATCAACCCTGCCCTCTGTAGTCTGTCCAGCACCTCCTGACATGCTGAAGGTGCTCTTGCCAGAAATGGCTGTAGATGGCAATAGCATCCAGGTAAGCAAGGGCAAAATCTCCTTTTCCTGCTAGGATATGATCTAATAGCCTCTGGACAGTCACTGGGGCACTTTTCATCCCATAGGGCATCTTTGTGAATTCATACAAGCCAAAAGGAATAACAAAGGCTGACCTTTCTCTAGCATTGGGAGTCAAGGGCACCTGCCAGTTACCCTTGGTAAGATCGATAGTGGTAGGATACTTAGCCCCACCCAGCTGCTCTAGGGCTTCATCTGTCCAAGGCATGGGGTAAGCATCTGACTCTGTCAGACTATTTAATTTCCTGTAGTCCACACAGAACCGGGTTCCAGCATTACTGATGGAGGCCCAAGGACCACTGGACTCCAGGATTATCCCCAGTGCCAACATTTCCTGTATCTCCTCCCTTAGAGTGTGTTTGACTCTCTCAGGCACCCTAAAAGGGGCCTACATAATAGGTCTTTGGGGTCATGTATCCACCTGGTGCTGCACCAAGTGGGTATACCTTGGTTTGCCAGTGAACATGCCCTAAACACCTCTAACACTGCTTGGATTTCCCAAACCTGGGAAAGGGATAGCTGTTAGGACATGGCTACCCCTTCCACTGAGGTGTCAGTCCAAACATCACTGAGAAGATCACTCACCAGATCCCCCTCAGACTCTTCCTGCCATCCACTGCAAATACTCAGCACAAGGGCATCTCTGTCATGGTAAGGATTTATCATGTTAACATGGTATAGCTTGTGTCCCTGCCTCCTGACTAGCATTTATGCCATGTAGTTAACATCACTGGCCTTCCTTACCACTTTGAAGGGTCCCTCTCAAGCTGCCTGCAGCTTATTGTGTCTGACAGGAATGAAAATCTGCTGCCCCACAACATACTATCTAGCTTGAACATTCCTGCCATACTAGACCTTCTTCATGCAAGCCCATGAGTTCCCTGAACCTTGTCCTGAGGTTTAGGACATATGCCACAACAGACTCCTTGTAGGATTCACACTCACCCTCCCACTCATCATGAATCAAATCTAGAGGTTCCCTCAGCTTATATGGATTCCTGGGGCACTTCTCTGTAAGCAAACAACAGATGGGGAAAATATTTGTCCCACTCCCTCTTAAACTGGTCTCAAATGCCCATAACATGGTCTTTAGTGTAGAGCTTAACCTCTCCACAAGACCATTAGCCTGGTGATAGTAGGGAGTGGTCATTAGGTGCTTAACCCCATGGCATTCCCACAGACAACCCAGATCTGACATGAAATTAGCACCTCTGTCTGTCAGTATCTCTTTTCGGAAACCTAACCTGCTGAAAATCTCTAACAAAGTATTTGCCACCTTTTCTGTCTCTATGGAGGACAGAGCCACCACCTCAGGGTATCTGGTAGCATAATCTATTACTACTAGATTATTACTTCTTCCCTGTAGAACTTAGGGTACTCAGAGACCCCACAGTATCCATAGCTACCCTCTCAAATGCCTCATCAATCACAGGCAAAATCATCAAATGTGCTTTGACCATGTCTCCTGTCTTACCTACCTTTTGGCACTGCTCACAGGACCTGCAGTACCCTGTTACATCCCTGGAAATCTCAGGCCAATAAAAGTTCTGCATAATATGTCTCTTAGTACACTTTATGCCCATATAACCTACAAAGGGAATGTCATGGGCTATAGCTAGAAGTGCCAGATGGTAGGCCCTGGGTACTACCAATTGCTGTATTCTCTCACCTTCTAGCCCTCCCTCAGGGGTCCACTCTCAATACAGTAACCCTTTGTCCTAGTATACAGATTCCCCCTTTCCTTGAGAATCAGGTGCTTCCCTGGCTACCTCTGTCAAGCCGTGTGATGTTAGGTCTGAGAACTGAGCCTGTCTCAACTCTCTCTCTGTAACCCTTCCCAGATACCCTACCACAGGAAGTTTGGTATCCTGCGACAGTAATGCCTCACTGTCAGCCTGGGTACTACTACTCATCTCTGCCCTTGCAGTCACTCAGTCCAACGGAACATTAGTACCCACCAGCAGCTGTGGCTCACCTTCAGTGTCACAACTCCAGGGTAGTTCTATCCTTGAAGTAACCACCTCACCAGTCCTGGCTTCAAGCCTGCAATCTGTCTGGATGCCTCCCAGGTTACCAGACTCACATGTTTGTTTCCAAGCCTGGCTGCATGTAATTGCATGCACACAAGGTACTGCATTATCAAAATCATTCCCTATCAGGACATCTACAGGGATATCCTCAAACACACCTACCTGCTTGATTCCTTTTCCAGCCTCCCAGTCAAGGTAAACCCTATCCAAAGGTATTTGGAATGGGGTCCCTCCTAAATTTCTGACAGGAGTAGAATGCCCAAGCAAGTAGTGCTCCTCTTTAACCATTGCAGGTTTCACAATGGTTAGGTCAGAGGCTGTGTCTCTTTTAGCAGTGGCCTGTTTCCCATCTACTAAAATAGGACATAACCTCTTGTCATAGTTTGGTACCCTTGTTGTCTCCAGACAACTTACTGATGGCATTCTGTTATTCCTAATTGCTGGCTCCCCCACCTTTTGTTCCCCACCTTGCCTCCATGGATATCTATATGCTACATGGCCCCTCTGTTTACATTTAAAATATTTAACCCTTGTCCTGGCCATGTACCTGAACTAGTGTCTTCCCTCATGTCCTCAAAGTGCTAAGTGCTTGTTCCCTAACCAAAAGGTCTGCCAGCCCTTCAAAAATGGTGACCTGACACCCACTCAAACATCTATGAAAATAAGTAATTAACTCAGCAATATATTCACACACACTTTCATTTGCCTTGTGTCAATGCTCACAAAACATTTTTCTTTAAGCTTCAAGTAGCAACTTAAAACACTCTAATAAAGAATTTTTAGTAGTATTATAATTTAAGCAATCAGTATCAGACAATTTAGAAACAGCAGTTACAGCTTTACCAAGGAATAAGGGGGTCAGGAACTATACCCAGAGCACTTGCTCAGCATTATACTGTTTACATACCTTTTCAAACATATGAATAAAGGTATCAAAATAATCACTCTTAGTAAATTGTCAAAGAAATTTACTGACCTTTATTGCTTCTGGGGTTTGATTACTCGTTGACCTGTATGACCCTGGTGAAGAGTCAACATTTCCTTTTCATGTTGCCTCAGCCTCTCATTTTCTTTGGCTTCCAGATGTCTCAGTCTCTCTGCTGATTACAGTTCAACTTGTTTCTGTTTCTCAAATAAACTCAGTACATGGAAAGCGGCTTCCATGCACAAAAGTCCCTTTAATTCCATTGAAAAACTTGATAAAACACTTTAAAAAATACCACAAAATAAAAGCTAACCAGATGACCGCTTTTGTCTGTTAATTCAACATCTTCAGAACCATGAGCTGCTAACACAGTAAGCTTAAAATAGGCTTTCAAAAACACACACCCCTCAAAAATGACCAAGTAAAATTAATATTCAAATAAGGAGTACATACACCCTGTTAAAAATCTGCAAATGGTAATATAAGCAATGATCACAATACTTGTGATAAGCAATGAGAAAAGCAACTTTGGCAATTCAACCAATGGTAGCAGTGACAAAAACTAATGTACAGATCAACAATTCATAAACCCCATAGGCTACCTCTTACCCAATCAAAGGTCCAGAATGGTAAAGTGGACCAATAATGAAAGAGGCAACAAGGACCAATAATATGGGCAGCAGTAAGATTTTACCCACTGATAAAAAAGTCAACTAAAAAAAATCAAACTGCTGAGGAGATTTAAACTCACAACTTCATAGTTTGCGAGGCCAGTGCTCTAACCCCTGAGCTAGAGTGTCAAAGTTACTGGATTGTAACTTTAACTCAATAAAAATTGAAATGTTCTCATTCAAACTGGGGGGGGGGGGGTTACTGGCATCCAACTTCAGCTACCAAAATAATTCACAATTCAAAAGTCATGTTCGCCAGTCGCTCACAAAGGCTCCCTCATTGATCTGTTCAATCACAGAAAAAACAAAGAACCAAAAATCAACACATAAAATGGAATGCTTACCTAAAGCGGTCTTACTGTCATACTGTTGCATACTGTAGTTGTGTTGATATATTCTACGATTCAAGGCATTATCAGTTTTCACCACATAGAATATTGAACAGGTGGCACATCGAGCCAGGTAAACCACTCTTGGAAAGGCAATTAAACCTTCCGTCTCTCGAGCTTTTACCAATTATTTTGTAAATCTGCCAGTATATTCAGTTTCAATAACCCTACACTGTTTCCACCTTCCACATTTCTTTGTTATCATAATGACATCAAAACTCTGCCTTGTCTTCCCTTTATGATGATAGAATGGCTGGAGACTCCTATGCACTTGTTTGTGTCTTTCGGCTTTTCCTGGTTAGGGGTCGCCACAGCGGAACTCCGGTCCGCTAATGATTGGCAGTTGATTTTTACGTACCAGCTTGCCAGGCCTGATGCACAACCTTCAACGAAGGTATGCCCATTCACGCATGTCTCCACGCAGAAGACGCTCTAGCTGAGAATCGAACCGGACAGCATCTTACTGTGAGGCGACAACACTACCGCAGCACCACCACCGCGG
This sequence comes from Protopterus annectens, assembly GCF_019279795.1. NCBI lineage: Eukaryota > Metazoa > Chordata > Ceratodontiformes > Protopteridae > Protopterus > Protopterus annectens. The sequence goes on along the minus strand of NC_056730.1, from coordinate 686,859,801 downwards.
GTTGGAGACTCCTATGCACTAATTATTAAATTTGGCTCACAAGGTGCCATGACAACCCATTCTGAATACAACTTTGACACCAGTGCCAACGTCACAGATGATAAGGACATTGAGCAGGTTATATATAAGAATTGGTTTATTTTTCAGCACCATGATGAGATGACGAGATGAAGAAATTATGGATGAGAAAGCCCACTTTTTATATAAAAACAAATTTAATATTAATAATCTGTTAGAGAAACCACTGGTGTGTCAAGAGAGGAACGGTGTTGTGATAACAAAGAAGTGTGAAAGGTGCAATCAGTGTAGGTATATTGAGACTGAAAACACTGGGCAGATTTACAAAACAATTGGTAAAAGTGATTTAATTTCAGCTATTTTCCTAAAATTTGCTGGACTGAAGTTAGCCTCCTTTATTCCATTTTCCACTGTAAAATATGTACTTTTAGAGAGTTACAATAGTGCATGTACATTTCTGTTTTCCTCCAGCAGGACACAGTGTGGATGCATCTCAAACACAAACACTTTTAAAAAATATCCCTTCAACACACGTCTGTACAAACCAGATTGATATACACACTACATACAGTTCTAATACAGTTGTAACACAAACATCTTATATAAATCATTTTGATACTCATAACAGACATAATTATTTACAAAACTCCAGCTAGCTGTGCTGGCAGTATCTTCTTTTCGTGACAAATGGCAATAGGCCTGAAGTTGGAGAAGTCTGTAGCGGTACCACCTTTATGTAATCTGGTGATGTCAGATATTTTACAAATCTTGGGAATGTACTGTTCTGTAATTGAGCGATTGATTAAGACAGAGATTGGGTAAGAGATTGTGTCAGCAGCTAGCTTGAGATACTTAAAAGGGAGATTGTCAGCAGTGAGAGGAGTAGGCCTAAGTTTATTGAGTAGTTTTTTTTTTTTATAGTGCTTTTTTTTTACAGTTTTGAGAGAATCGGTGTGGGAAGTATTGTCTGAATCAGTGGGAAAGGTTAGAGTATTGTTATTGGTTTGGGTAAGAGTTAGTATGGAGTTTGTGAAGTAGGTGTTAAATTGTGTAGCTATACTGTCTGTAGAATTTGTATGGTTAGGTGTAGGGGTTTTAGGTTGACCTGGTTTTAACAGTTGATTTATAGTAGCCCAGAATTTGTCGGGATTATTTTGGTGTTTTATTGGTTTGTAATGTAGTTGGACTTTTTATAATTTTTAACCTGTTTCTTGGCTTTTTTCTTAGATGTCGATATGAATAGAGGGAGGCTTGGGTTTTGTTGTACTGATACTGAGCCCAGGCTCTGTCTTGGATTTTGATTAATAGTTTAGTTTCTTTTAGCAGCCAGGGAGCATAGTTTGTCTTTATTCTCATAGTTCTAGGACGTGCCAAGCTATTTAGGATGTCCAGAAATGTGTTACTGAAGTATGGCAGCGTCCAGTGGGAGTGATAAAATTGTGGACCAGTTGCATTGTTGTAATGTAAATAAGAATGTTTGGGTGGGAAGTGTCTTTAGTTGCATGTCTGTCTGAATGTAGTATTTTTGGTGATGTGTTGGCATTGTCTAACCAGGTAGGTTGGTGGGTAGGTGGTCGCTGATACTATTGGGAGGCAACCTGAGTGGTAGGTAGGTGATGGTTTGTTGGTTAATATCTAATCTAGTACTGAATGTCTGTTTGTTGTTTTGTCCACTCTAGTTGGTGATTGTATTAGCTGGGAGAATCCATATAGGTGAATGAAATTTGATGGGTTGTCAGTGGTACAAGTTATCTAGTCTGTGTTAAAGTCGCCAATTACTATGGATTATTGGGAAAATGTTAGGGATATCCATTGGAGGAAGTCCTCAATTATGGCAGGGATTTTTCAAGGTGGGATGTAGATAGCTATTCTAATGATTTTTGGGGGTTTATTATTAGTTTGGTAAGTAGTAATTCTGTGTTATTGAATTTTGGAGGGTTAGTTCAAGGAGTTGAAGGTTGAGAGTATTTTTATAAGTGATAGCTATGCCTCCACACTGCTTGTTTAATCTATCCATTCTGTGGATGTTGTAGCCTTGGGATAGTACTTCACTATCCCTTATGCTGGACTTTAGCCAGGTTTCAGTCAGAACTGCTATGACAGGAGTGCAGAGTGAGAGACTTGCTGAAATTCATGTATTTTATTTGATAGGCTCCTGAGATTCATGTTTAGAAGAAAGAGGGTTTGATTTATTGGGGGTGGTGGTGTTATTGATGTTAGTATGTGTATGGGGAAGTGTGTTTGGTTCCAGTGGATTATTTGTGGACCTGGGTTATGGTGGATGTCTCCAATAAGTTTGAGATTAGTGTTTAAATGAATAATGGGGTTAGGATGTTTGAGGTACTTCTGGTATATTTATGGGGAAGTTGAGGTGAGGTATGTTCATGAGTGTATCTGTAGGTGTCAAGTGCTAGATTGGTGATGGTGAAGAGGCTAGGTATTATAACAAAATGTGTGAGTTTGGTATGGTGTGGTGAAGGGATTGAGAGTATAGGGTTGGGGGGTGGGAAGGAAATAGTGTTGATGGAAATGCTAGATTGGTGATGGTGAAGACGCTAGGTATTATAACATAGTATGTGCGTTTGGTATGGTGTGGTGAAGGGATTAAAAGTGTAGGGGGAGGGGGAGGAGATGGTGTTGATGGAAGTGCTAGACTGGTGATGGTGAAGAGGCTAGGTATTATAACATAATGTATGATTTTGGTATAGTGTGGTGAAGGGATTGAGTTTAGGGGAAGGGGGGTGGGAAGGAGATGGTGTTGATGGAAGTACTATATTGGTGATGGTGAAGAGGCTAGGTATTATAACATAGTGTGTGAGTTTGGTATGGTGTGGTGAAGGGATTGAAAGTGTAGGGGGGAGGGGAGGGGAAGGAGATGGTGTTGATGGAAGTGCTAGACTGGTGATGGTGAAGAAGCTAGGTATTATAACATAGTGTATGATTTTGGTATAGTGTGGTGAAGGGACTGAGAGTGTAGGGGAGGGGGGTGGGAAGGAGATGGTGTTGATGGAAGTACTATATTGGTGATGGTGAAGAGGCTAGGTATTATAACATAGTGTATGAGTTTGGTATGGTGTGGTGAAGGGACTGAAAGTGTAGGGGGGAGGGGAGGGGAAGGAGATGGTGTTGACAGAAAGTTAGAGTAGAGGTTAAAAAAAGAAGAGATAGTAGAGTAGTGTGGTAGTGCAGTATGATGGAGTGGGGAAAAGACAATAGAAGGATATTAGGGGATAAGGATAATTGGAGAGAGAAGAGTCTTGGTTAGACAAAAGTGAAGTATCAATTAGTGGGAAAAAATTAGGATGAAGTGAAGAGAGTATTGCTGGTGGTAGAATTGGCTGGAATATGTGAGAGGGAGGTGAAAAGAGAGGAGATGAGAGAGGAGAGACTGATGAGAGAAAAGTAGAGAGTGGATTTTAGTGTTGTAATTACTGAATTGCTTGTAATTTGTCTTTTTTCTCTTCCTGAAAGATAAATTATTAAATATATTTAAGGCCTATTACCATGCAGCAGTCTGAAAACTAGCCATACTGTCTCTTTTCAGACCTTTGGGTTATTCTATTAACAATAGAGATCAAATCAATACCCTGAAACCAAAGTTTCCTTATTTCTGTAGTTGGGCCATCCCTTATAGAAAGAAAGAAATATGCTGAAGACTATCTGTGAATTGTGAATTATGCAAGTAAAAAGCTAACAGAGAAGGTGAGATTTTACTTAAAATTCAACCATTAGTTACAGCAAAATGTCACCCAAATTCGGTACATTTCTTCCCTCTAGTTGTGATGTAGAAAGGACTCAGTTTACATAGGACTGTTTAGAAAAGTGCTTCTTCATAACACTTTCACAATAATTTTATTTTAGTATCATATGCATGCCTCCCTTATTGTATGTCCTCTCGCTGACCATCAGCTAGTCGACTGTCCCGAAGTTTAGGGAAGAAATGTTTGCAAAGCTGTAGTCAAACAGAAGTAAACGAAAAAGGTTACTACAAACAACAGAGGCTTCCACAGAAGAATGGATCTCTGACCTGAAATGACATGTTTATTAATGTGTAGCGGATAATACTCTTGGGAAACATTCTAAAGAATGCTCTGGAGTCAAGAAGGTTTTTTTTATGTTATATATCACATCCCATTTGATTTCAATGGGGATAGGAAGGGAAAGTTGGAATATAAGGAACTCAGATAACAAATTTTGTTAAATGCATAAGCTTCTCCAGGTTTAAATGGTGCAGTCAATTACAAAGTGATTTTGAACAAAAATAAGATAATTAACAAGTGTAAATAGTTAGAATATTGTTGTAATTTTATTAGGTAGGAACAATTCTAAAACATGTGATTGGTCATGTGATGTTATTTAAATTTGTATAAAGGAATGCAAGGCTGTAATACAGTTACCAAAAATATTATAGTTGCTCCGTACGCAAATCTCCAAATAGTCGCCAAGTTAATAAAATAAAATAAATGGAAACTGACTTAGCTAAGAACAAATAAATCTTTCAAATATTCCAAATATGGTTGTCTCAGGGACACATAAAAGCCAATAGAGCAATTATACCAAGACAATCCAAGTCCAAGTCAGGTTGTTGTATAGTCAGCGAAAACACCAAAGTATCAGCATAAAATCCTTTAATGTGGAAAAATAACGGCAAGCGCTTTCACCTGATAGGCTTCCTCAGGCCATTTACATACATTCAGGAAATGAGCCATATATATATATATATATATATATATATATATATATATATATATATATATATATATATATATATATATATAGGTTCATATCCATGACATCACTTCCTATCATATTGTCTAAAAAATAATAAGTTATAGCTATGATTCACAACGAAGCATATGTTATGAATAACTTTCAAAAAATATAAATGCAACAATTTTTACAACATATAGAAACATTGCTCATAAAACACCTACAAAGTCACATTTCTAGCTTACATTAATACATAAGAAATTTTTTAAAAATGTTTTAAAATTACGATTATTATGCAAAGGCTTAAATACTTACACTACTCTCCTAAGTCTTTTAACTTTTAAAATAGAAATAAAATAGAAAGGATTTTATGCTGATACTTTGGTGTTTTCGCTGACTATACAACAACCTGACTTGGACTTGGATTGTCTTGGTATAATTGCTCTATTGGCTTTTATGTGTCCCTGAGACAACCATATTTGTAATACAGTTAGTCTAATGAAGACTAGTATGATCTAAAACACTAAATCAATAAAACATTGAGTAATGGCATTTCCTCCATTTTCTGTCAGTGAACTAGTTGGCTTTGAATTATTGAAATGCTAAGACTACCTTCCATCAGTACTAATTCTAAGAGTCTTTGCAACTTTTTACTTTAGAGCTTCATTCTATGCTTGTTCATAATGGAGTGCAGTAATCCAGAAAACATATCCCCAAGTTTCACTGTTGCATGGGATTCTGTCTACCAAGAGAAGTTAAGAAGCCACTGGCCTACAAAACATTTGATAATATGTCTTGTTATTTCAGGTCCATTAACTGCTCCAACCATCTAGAATTCTGTGAGCAGTAAATCTTCCTTTCCTTTTTTAACAAACAAGAAAAATAATAAATTAACTGCTCATGCAGAAAACAGACTCTTCAACAAAAATATGAAAAAGATCCTGTCAAATTAGAAACTTTACTGTGTATAGTAAACCACCTTTGATAGAGGCTCATGGGAAATATGTAAATGAACCCTTAAGGATATAGAAGTGTATCAGCTGCATGGCTTTTGAATGCCCACTGATTTTATACTTTTTATAAGCATTTGTTAAGATATTCACATAAATAGAGAGAAAATCAACAAAATTAAGAAGTCAATGAGCATTCAGTAACCATGTAGCTGACACACTTATGTGCCCTTAATTAGGATTTACTGAAGGAAAGGAAAGTTGTCCATGCATTGTGTAATGCACTGTGTTTCTATTTAACATGGTAACATAATAACAAGAAACACAGCATCATTTTTCCTGTAGAAAGATAATTTGCAGTTGCACAGATGAACACGTTTAAGTGAAGACAACTATAATGTACTGTAGGTTTGCTCTTTGCTTGTTATCCCAGGTGATCAGTATGGTCTGCTATTAGTGTCTGGAAGAAATTATCTTTAAGTGTTTCTCAACAGACTATCTTTGCAGCTGTGTAAGCACATTTAGCTGTTGTGTATACATTGAGATATCTCAGATATGACTATGGCTTCTACAGAAACACTACAAACCACTTACTGTAAGATCAGTCAGTCCAAAGAACAGGCTTTTGAAAGTTTTAGATGGTGAACAACATTGATTAGTTGTATTTTTAGGCAGCAGCAGCACCTGTGATACCATGGCTGGTGACATCATCTTAGTGTTCTTTGACCTTCTGTGACAGTGAATCCATTTTATTGTCAGCAGTGTGCAATGAAGAGCTGCACAGAGTTAATTTGTCTAATAACAGTGATCATACAGTTATGCTTCATTTCACATTATTCTGTAATATATATCATTTTATTTGGATGTAAAATCACTGAGTACATCAACAGTCAAGGATTTAGTGCACATTTTCAGTCCCCAAGTACATTTATCCACTGTTGCAATCATTTGCAGACTTCCCATTGGAAAATATTGCTGTTACAACAGCACATTTAACTTCAATGTAGCCTGTTTGCAGTGTGCAATAACCAAAGCCATCTTATTTGGCCTCTGGGCAAAGCAGTGCACTTGGGCCCCTACCTACACAACCACTCACAGGATTAAAAATGAAAATGGCTGATAAAATTAAACATATATTTACAGATACTTCCAACAAAATCAGTGTTTAAACATTAAAAAACATGCTAGAAAACCACAAATTTTAAGAGGAGCAGACCAAAGGTATGAGCCAAAAATTCCAGACATTCTGTGAAAATCTGGGTTTGAGCCTGAGCAAAGTAACACTAACCACCAGTTATCCCAAATTGGGGCATTTTATACACACACACACACACACACACACACACACACACACACACACACACACACACACACACAAAACACTTACTTGTTGAAGTGAAACTGTGGAAGCAGCAAGGCAAGAATGAACGGGACATTAAATTCCATGTGGCAGGAAGAACTGGTGACGCACATACAGATGCAACTTTTTGGAAGGCTGCCACTGTGTTCAGATAATTAACATTTTAGGAAGGCTGCGTTCGGATAACTGACATTTCGGATGATTGACACTGTACTGTACAACTCTTTTTCTAATATTTATAATTTTAATAATTTTCATAATTCTTCAAATATTTATAATTTTGTATAGCATAGTATTTATTTATTTTTTGACAGCAAGTCACAACATACATAGAGTATTTACAATTAGAGCTTTTTAAACTTGAGACTAAGCGGCTGCTGAACCTTCTGCACATTCAGCAAAATATAATAAAACAGTTGAAGTTACTGCCATGTGACAAAAGAGAGTCAAGCTCCTCCAATGGAAAATTTTGTTGGCAGGGTCATTGTTTTCAGTTTAATCAGAAAGTATAATAAAAATCAATAACTGTGATGTCACCAGTTAAAACAGAAACCTTTTGGCAGTTTTAAGCCTAAAATTGTATTCTGAAAATCTTAATGTAATGATCATTTTGATGTTTATGTGATTTGCTTTCCATTTAATTTCATTGCACAAAAAAATTAGTCAAGACAAACTATACGTTATTTGAAATTCTCTCTTTCAACCTTGAAATAAAATATGATCTGATTGACTTTATTATATAATACTTGTCATTCGTCTCAGTGTTTGATTTCTTCTTCTTCTTGGGACTCCTTTAAATATCTGACATCCCAGCTGGATGTGTCTGGTTAACAAACATAAATAAAGAAATAAATATGTAAGTTGCTCCAAGATATTAAAGTGTAAGGCTGCTCTAAACTTGGAGTAGTTGAAAGAAAACTTTTGGAATCCCATTTCGTATCATTACTTTGCAGAATTTATAAATTGTCTTACCTGTAACTCTCAGGTATGGTTATCATGGTTATAGTTAACTTCCCTTTTTCAGTACCTGGATTTTGTTCTGTTTATTTATAAACGTACTAAAGAGGGCCAGAATTGCCACATGTCCAAATTGTACTTGCAGCCACTGACATTGCCCCAGAATTTCAGCTGAAGAAAATTGTATTTTATTTCTGTTTAGTTAACATAACTCTGAAATGCCATTTGGCCTTATTTGCATATAGAAGGGATAGTAAGTAGATTGCAGTTTGACTTTTCATATAATATTACATGAGACACTCATTTAGAAAGGTGGGTGCAAGTGCAGGTGATCAGCGGTTAAATATAAGGCATGAAAGGGTTGGAGTTGAGAGTCTTGCTGTCATAGAAAATATTTTTTTTTTATCAAAGCTGAGTTTTTCGGGAAGTTCTTTTAAATAGTTGCTACTTAATCCATATTTAATTTCTGATTGGAAGGTTGGTATTTTTTTGGTTTGTTTGTTTCATTTTTACAACTGTGGATGCTGTTCAGTTCCTGCCTTTATCACTGTAAAACACTGTCATGGGCAATTCAAAAATGCCACATCCATAATGGCATCCAGGGCAACACTGTTTACTATGCATACGTGAGGAGCCCTGTGGCTCATTATGAATATATGTGGCCAGGATAGTGCAAGCGACAATCAGCTCCTCATCACGGCTCCAGCAGAAACCTACAGAATGAACATTTTACAACAGCCCAAGGCCACAGTAAGGTATGAGCAGCTGTTGTAAACACTGAATGTGCATGAGTGTCTAGTGTAGTCATTTCAGAACTGTGTGTACAGATACTAATATCAGAGTGCTGAATTAATGCTGAGCCTCAAGGCAAAGGATATGCAGGAAAATGTCTTGTGGACTAAAGTAAGGCTATGCTTGCTAAAGAGTGAGTGTAGAGGTAGAAATAGGACAACAAAAGCAACAGAAATGGACAGAAGACTGCAAAGGTAGCTAATGAACATAGCAGGGATGTAGAAAGAGAAGCAGGTATGACATATACACAGACATCCATCCAAAATACCTGAACTTAGACAATGCAAAACTCAGACAAGATAGGAAAATACAGTAAAAAACATAATTTACTGACCTACAACACTCCTGACATCATCATATATCTATTTTATCAGAGTACCTGGACTATAACTTAAATTTAATGAAAAACAAAATATCAGCCCTGAGGGGATTTGAATCCATTAATCTCTTCAGTAAAGTTCTGTTAAGCGAACAGTTGACAAGGTGAGCTATTGCAGATTTCACAATGAAGGGCCAAGGAAACACCTCTCAGGGAATGTTCTACATGGACATTCTGGAAGCAGAAAAAATAAAATTCTCATGGAAATTTAGCTCAGGAGTTTCCACAGTGATGGACTCAGGGTCTATATTAAATCAGTGAATGCTCAAAATAGTGAACGCTGATTTATCGACCCTTTAAGAGCTTTACCTGACAATCCTGAAGACAAGGAAGAGCAATTTTTTTCCCCAGGGAAAAAAAAATTGGTGGGCCGTTTTCAGGACTTTGACATTTCTTCCACTGTGGTGCGATCTCGGAGTTGGTATGTTTAAGTAGGGGGGGTGTGTGTTTTGAACTTTTTTTTTTTTTTTTGTGGAACAGCGATTTTTTTCCCTGGGGAAAAAAAAAATCGCTGTTCCATGTCTTCAAGATTGTCAGGGTTGATAAATCAGTGTTCACTATTTTAAGCATTTGATGATTTAATATAGACCCTAAACTCAAACACAGCCTTAGAAGATGAGATTTTGCAGAAGTTATACTGAAGTAGTTGGGGAAACACATATCAGTAGGATACTGCACATGAACAAACTGGAAGCAGAAAAGTTCAATAACAAATATAATCATTAGAGGAGTGGAAACCAAAACTGTCTGCATTGACAGCCTGCAAAACAAAACATTAACAAGCTCTGCTATTGTAATAGTCAGGTAATAATAATAATAACGTCCTAAAAACAAAATTACCACCATAACAGCTACAAGCAAATGGAATCTGAGGGTTATGCTACTCAACGCTAGAAGTCTAAATCTCAAAATGCACTCGCTCGAAGCACTCCTTAATATGGATAACATCCAAATCAGTGCAGAAACAGAGACTGTGTTCAAGGCTTCAGAGAGCACCCCAGCACTACCAGGATATCATTTATACCACACCCAAACCTGGTCCGAAGCCCTAAAGCCAGTGGTGTCTCCATATTCATAAAGGATATGCACACCTCCAGATTAGTAGCCCCACATAATGCATCAGAAATACTTCAGGTACAACTAACACTGGATAAAACTGCAATCCAGGTTGTAGCCTGCTATAGATCCACATGATATCTCAAGACTCCCATTCCACATTCCTTGACACACTGGAAAATATTAAGGTAAACCCAATACCCTCATACTAGGAGACTTTAACTACCCCTCCATTAACTGGGAAAATTACTCATGTACTAACGCACTTGCTCAATGTTTTCTGGAATTCATAAATTCCAATGTCCTGGACCAATTCATTCTTACCCCCAACCAGGGGAAGTAACATCCTTGATCTGGTCATTACTAACATGGGTGACCGTTGCTCTACACAAGTAATCAACTCCTCCCTGGTCAGATCTGACCATAAGCTAATAACCATGGATATCCATATCCCACCCTCAGACCCGTATAGGAAACCACCATGAAAAATTTTTACAAAGCCAATTTGGGGCTCCTAAAAGCAGAGGTGGCAAACTTCATGTCACCCCATGCTAACAGAAAATAGGTGCATGACTGTTGAATCATACACCAAGGAACTGCATAAGCCCATACACAAGTGCATGGAATGGGCCATACCAAACAGAACCAAGATGCTCTCCTCCAAAAAAAGGAAGCCAGTCTGGTTGTCGCCTGCCATAAACAAGCTCTGCAACAGAAGAAAGAAACTGTTGCAGAAAAGGGTAAAGTAACAAGACTGGAAAAACTCCCTTGCTAACCTCAGCAAAAAACTGAGATCTCTCATGAAATCCTCTAAAGCTAGCTATGAAAACAAAATTTCTGCAGATACTAAGGACAACCACAAGGCATTCTATAATTATGTCTAAAAACCAAAATGGAAAGCTGTTATATCAAAATTGCAAGATTCGCAACCAGTGCCAACTACTCCTCCCACCACTATTCCTCACTTCACACACTAAAATTGCTTGAATTACCACAATACATCACGTATCAACAGCTTACCATAACCCACAAAATAATCTATAAACCTGTCGACTATCCAGCCATTTCCTCAACAGTAACTCAATACCATCCAGACCCCTTAGATCAAACAATAAGACCCTGCTAGTCATTCAAAAACCTAAACTCCATGCTGGTTAGGCTCTCTTTTCCTTCTACATTGCCAAACTCTGGAATTCACTCACATCAGCACTCAGAGCCAATAGTGGTGCTATCTCCTTCAAAAATACCCTGCATCTTTATCTAACTACCCACTGGCAATGCTCCTGCTCCACACCCCATATAACCTGATCCTTCACTGCTACTACTATCTCGCCCATTTCACTATCCATCCACCTAATTTCCCCCACTACTGTCACCCTCTTACTCATTTTACAATCTACCTCTCACACCTGCCACACACAAATCCTCCTCTATTCCTTTCTACACTCTAACTTATTAACACTATTCTACTCACACTCTCCTCTTAAATACTCATAGTCATCTATCACTTCTTCCTTCCTTATACTTCATACAACACTATGACCCATTTAAGACTGCCAAATATCTTTATCATATAGCTAAGTAATATTAAATTGCTGTAGCTAATAGTAGTTTTTACTCCAATTTTGACTTTGTTGTTTGTTATATTAATGTCAATTTTACTGTTGTATTAATGTCAATTTTACTGTTATATTGTACTTATGTCTCCTTGGAGCTTTTCTCCCCAGGTCTCCACTGAAAATGGGCTCATTTTGGCCCAGTGGACACTCCTGGTAAACAAATGTAAAATAAAAATAATAATAAATAAAATCAATGTTAATGATTTACAGGGCAATACTCACATTTGCTCTGAGCTACAGCACAATGGGAACACGTATACCGAGCCAACTGATATTGCCAATATACTGGCCGATAGGTTCAGTGCAAACTTTCCCCCCCTTTCACCCCCTAAAGGGCCTATCACAATACCTGAGGAATGCTAGGACCCCAGTATCATGGCACCGCAGGTAAAAAACACACTGTCCAAAGCCAAGAATACAGCTTCCATGGGACCTGATAACATTCCTGGCTGTGTTATACATGAATTACAAAGTGAACTGGCACCTCACTTGAGTGCTCTATTCAATCACGGCCGCATTTCAGGCTTTGTTCCTTCAGAATGGCGCACTGCTATGGTTATCTCACTCCACAGAGGGGGGACGACTACTGACCCTGTTAACTACAGCCCCATTAGCCTGACTAGTCTGATATTTAAGGCTATAGAGTGCATCATTATGGACCTCATAAATAGGTACATAGGGAACCTCCAAACTCTAGACCCCACGCAGTTTGGGTATGTGAAATGTAGATCATGCCTGCATAACCTGATAAACTTCTTTGAGCCTGTCACAAGAGCTGTGGATGAAAGCAAGGTAGTTCACATGGCATACTTCGATCTTGCCAAGGCCTGTGACACCATCCCTCACTCAAGAATCTTAGAGAGACTCACTAATCTAGGCATAAACCCCTATGCCAACTGGCTCCACTGACAGAATCCACACTGTCAAAGTAGTAGACTCCAAATCTGACTACCGACCAGATACAAGTGAAGTATCTCAGCGATCAGTCCTAGGTCCTCTCCTGTTTGGCATCTACTTCCTTGAAGTTCAAGCCAACACAAAATGGGCTATGGCTGACCAAGTTCACTGGTGATTGCAAACTGGGAACCATTATTTATTCACCAACTGACTTAGACATCCTAGAAAAAGGCCTCACTGAGACCAATGATTTGTGCCAGAACCATGGCCTTAAGCTCAATCCCAAAAAGTGCATCGTCATTCCCTCTGGGAAAAACTCAATACCCATGAACTACCATATCGGCGGTAGACCACTAAACACTGAAAGTGTTAAAAGAAATATGGGGATACAGGTTGAAAGCAACCTCTCCTTTGATGACCACATTTCTACCATGGTTAGAAAATCCTTCTATATGGCAAATCTCATTACAAAAGGTTTTTCTTCCAGAAAGAAAAGAAAGAGGTCATAATCTCTCTCTATTCATCCCTCATTAGACCTATTATAGAATGCAATGCCCCATTTGGCATGTACCTCACCTGACACCTACAGCAACTGGAAAGGCCACAAAAATACCTTATGCCTTAAACATAGGCCACATATGGACAGACTTAAAAAAACTCCAGTTATATTCTGTCTCATATCGCTTACTTGAGGCAATCTCTGCTTGACCTACAAAGCCATGTCTGACCCTGAGCTGTTAGATATGCTACATCTAAAGAAATCCCAGTCCCTCTGTGCCACACACTCCAGGAACCTCAACCTCATTACCACAATAAACAGAACATACTGGAGTGACAGGTTCCTAACCCAGAGACTCCCCATACTCTGGAACAAACTTCCCATTCACATCAAGCAGAGCACTTCATTGGCCCTCTTCAAGAGAAATCTTGACGAGTGGATGGGAAATAGAAAATTCACCCCGGGGATCACTTCAGTAGCCTTGCTCGACAGGGGCACTGGGAACTAATGTCAGGCAGCACGATGCAGGGGAATCTTCTTGGGCTATGCTTATATAGGCTCAACAGCCATTAGCCTAGTACACACCTATAAACCTATGAAGGCTTTACTCCATTTCAGGTAATAATAATGAAGGCTTTACTCTGTTTGACATAGAACAACTGCCTCACAACAGAGCTGAACTCATTTGCATGATTGATGGCAACCTCTGCAGCATCTGGCATAGATTAAACTTCATTTCTGATGTGCAGTGAGCAGTATTGATTGTCATTGGTTATGTATGTGCACTGACAGTATTGTCTGCAACCCATTGTGCAATGCATAGCCACAATTTTATGTTTTTATATATATATATATATATATATATATATATATATATATATATTTATATATACATTTCATAACTTCGTTTTGGGCATGTGTGTGGAGTGTTTATCTGTTTTCTTACCATATTAATTCTTGGAAATGTGAATATTGGACAGCAGTGAAAAAGGAAAGCAAGAAGAAGGTAGAACAGAAGAACAAAGAAGGAATGAACAAGATGGAGGCAGGGTAGGAAGTATGTACTTTTTTTGTGGGAATGGTATTCATTTTTATAAGTAAAGGGAAAGTTTGGGAAGGAAGAGTAAGGTAAGAGGGGTAGGATAAGGTATGGGGTCACACAATGAGGGAGGGGGAATACAACACGGAAGGAGATGTCATTCAAAAAGAGGGAAGACAGTAATGAGGAGAAGGATTTCTAAGCCAACAGGTGTGGGCATAGACACTAAAGGGAGGAAAACACCTGGTTGGGGGAGAGGACTGGGGTGCGTATTTGCAGCTGCAGTCTCTGCCAGCTGATGCACAGTGGAGGATTACCAGTCAGAGTGGGTAACATCATCACTGGGTCCTGGGTCAGGAGATGGAACCAGTGCTGGACAGGAACATGATTCAAGAAGTTGCTGGAGCATGGTCTCCATCTGGCGGATGTGGTCATCCAAACTCCTGTCAATGCCAGTCGCTGATGGGTAACAAATCACTTCCACTCGTACTGCTAAAGGTGAGCACCACTTTGGCCTGGTGCAGAGCTAGCTGATGCAGATGGTGGAGGTAGGGCAGGATGTAGTCTGCGACTCAGATGTTCTGGGTGCTTCAGCTGCTGACAGTAGCATAGCTGCTGCTGCTACCACTTGTGTGGTACCAACAGGCCTTGCCAGTGATTCTGGTTGCAGGTCACTCTGCTGCTAGATATAACAGTAAAACAAATGGAGATCAACAAAAAGAAACAAACAATGTATGCATGAGAAAGGACAGAGATAAACAGGAGAAGAGAAATACAAACAATGTAGACTGTATTCTAACTAGTCTTGCTAATGATGCATTTAAACAGAATATACTTTGCAAAGCATTAAATTATCATGGTTGCCAGTAGACAGTTTTCATATTTCCATATAAGTGCAGGGAGGTGTAAAATAGCAGGCAGACTGACGGGCAATATTACAAATATAAGATTAACGTCTGGGGCTATTTAACCAGATCAACATGTGCCTGTGGTCAGAGATGCAGTGTGATATCTGAGAAACTGTACATATACAAAGTAAACATGCTGCTCAGACAGACATATTTCAACCACAGGTGATATGCAAAGGACAGCCAATCCTATTTTAAGTTGCAAAATGTACAACAAATGATTAATGATGCTATTACAGATATGGAATGTGTTCTGCTAAAGAGATACTACTGATTATGAAAAATAAACATGAAATGTTTTTCATGACTACAACAGTGTGTGTGCGTGTGTGTGTGTGTGTGTGTGTGTGTGTGTGTGTGTGTGTGTGTGTGCACTTATGTGTCTATGCTCACTGGCATCCTCAGCACTATTAGAACAAAGACATTTAACATGCGGATCCAGTTTTCCAGCTGTACAGAGGGAGGTATGAAGAAACACCTTTTATAATTGCACAGTGTAATTAATGTATTCGATCTACACCAGCACTGACAGATGTGCTACCATTCTTTAATACCTACTACTGTTACCATTAAAAGCCAGATATTTTATGACAGCATGTGCACTCAAATAGTTGCTCTGCTACTGTACATCTGTCTATTCCTTTCCATCTCTTCAGGTGATGGAAACATAAAAAAAGCGTAATGAAATATTTGATGGTGGCAGGTAGTGACAGGTTATTTTTGAAGGTAAAAGAAATTATACTTGCACACAGAAGTGGTAACTGTGCCTTAACTTGTTCCTTTTATTAGTGAAGAAGGTCAGGACAGTGTCTTCATGTCACTGGAATGGTGACTGCACTGTTTCCTCTTGCAATGGATGCTAGTAGCACAGGTGACTGCCTTGCTATAACTATTCCAGGCATCAGCCTTATTCTTTGGCCTAGTATAATCCTCCTGCAGGAGCCAATGGCGGTACTCCTTATGGAAGATATACAGAAAATCATGGACTCCTCTTCATACTACCTTTGTGTTCTAAGAACACTACCCACTCCTTCCTCAGCCATTATGTTGCCTCATCTTGAAGAATCTCTGAAAAAAAAATTACAGTTGACTGTTGGCCAAACAGTTCTCATGTGTTCTATTACCCATGCAATGATGGGTATCGATTGGCACCTCATTTCTGTGATGGATGGCAAACCCTGAAAATATAGATACTGTATTATTGTTTTCAATAGTACTTTAAGATATGAAACATGGCAGTCCCCCATTCATGTGTACACTGCTGAGAATTTCTGCTCTTAGTAATTCCATCTGATGATGGTTAAATATGGGATGACAATTCTTCCAACACTTAAAAAAAAATTGTCTGACCACATGTTCAAGTAGCTGCCCAGAGGAGCTCAGTAGTGTGCAGGGCATCATGCAGAAATCACAATAATGTATATCAAGTTTGCTCATCATGTAAATTGAATGATTCAGAAACGATAATGGCATGAACCTTAGTCAGCACAATGCTTGAACCCAGATGGATGAATCCACACAATATAAATGAGATGGGAAACACATTGCCTCATCTTGCTATGGAAGAAAACAGTGGAAAACAAGTTTGAATCCTTCTAAGTGCATTTTTGAAAAAAATATCCTTCTTAAGATGGCAACTGCTTAAATAAGGTAAATACTACATTTTACACATCTGTTTCTTTGCGCAATGGTAGCTTTTGTCTGCTCTTTACTCTAAGGTCTAAAAGGGATGTCAGTTTGTGATTACCTGTAAATGTATTGTCCAAAAGTGTATTATCAGATGTCCTTACATTCATCAATGCAGTAGTCCTTACTAATGGGATTCCCTGCCGTGAAGCCCTCCATCCGGCCAGTTTACAAAAGATTGCTGTTGCTTTAAGGTAAGCTGAACATAATCTGCTTAGTCCTTGTGTAAGGCAGGGCATAAAGGTAACATTCAGGCATACCATCCACAGAACTTTTTTCTGCTAGTCTGAATGCTGTTTGAACTGCTGAACTGTTGCATCCATCAGTTTTTTTAACTGTTTTTCTGTTTATTGGCTTTTCTGTGCTTACTCCTGTTTGCTGGAGTCCTCACAGCTGTAGATAAGTACCCAGTTGGGTTTTTGGTTACTTTTTCTGTTTGTTTAGTGCTGTTTTGAGTTAATGTCATCCAGGAAGGGTAAATGCCAGTGTGGGAGACTGATTCCCCATAAAGACCATCACGATAAGTGTCTTTTTTGCCTTAGTGCTGTTCATGACCATACATTTTATTTTTATTTATTTTACATTTGTTGACTGGGCTAGTCTAACTGGATACATGTCAATTTTCAGTAGAGAACCATGGAGAAAAGCCCCAAACGTTAAACTAAATGTACAGAAAAAAGGGCAATAAGACGGCTTAAACTAAAACATATAAATTATGCTAATACATTAATGCTATGGCCTATCATAGTAAAACAATAACTAACATCCAAGCAGTAAAGGCACATAACATTTAAGATAATGCAATATTTACAGTAGGCTAACTTAGTAGAATGTAGTATTAAGAGAAGAAAAGGTTGTATGAAGGTTAGGGCATATAATAGTTTTAGAAGCTCAACAGAGGTGTATAGGTCAATATATGCTTTGCAAAAAAGTATGGAGGAGATGGAAGATTCCTTACTATACCTGTTCAGAAAAGACAAGGATACATACAAGTAGATACTGGGAGTGGCAGTAGCTGGAATAGGTTTCAGTAATGAACCAAGGGGAGATTAGTAGGAAAGGAGTACTATGTTAAATAGGTGAAGGTTTTATCATCCTGATAGGAGGATGGGGGAAGGGAAGGGAAATAGTAAAAAATATAGTGTTAGTCAGGGTTAGTACATGGACATAGCCATTGTGCTTTGAGGAGTAATTTTAGTTGGTGCTTGAAAAGTGGTAGTGATGAGAGCGATTGAAGGTTACTGGGGAGCGTATTCCACATATTTCTGATGGAATTAGAGAAGAGGGAGTTTCCTGCTTTATTATGGGATTTTTGGATGGTTACTTGTAGTTTATTTGCTGAGCGCAGGGTAGTAAGATTTCTATAAGGAGAGATTAGGCTGCTAAGAATAGGAGTATTACTGGTATGAAAGAGTATCTTATGGGTGATAGTGAGTTGTTGGAATAGTAGCTGGTTTTTGAGTTCTAGCCATCCTAGCTGTTTAAGATTTATGCAGTGATGGGTTCTATATGGAAAACCTGTGGCAAATCTGGCAATGTTGTTGTAGGAAGTTGCTAGCTTGCTTAGGTTAGATTTTGAGAGATTAGTATAAATGGATGAAGCATAGAGGAGGGTAGAGTTCAGGTGGGTATGGGCTATGGTGGTTCTGGCTTCAGGGGTAAGGAAGGATTCAATCCTATATAGTGAGCCAAGTTTTCTATTAACAATTTTAATGGTAGTGTCAATGTGTGTGTCAAAGTTAAGATTATGATCAATTGTTACACTTAAAAGTTTAGTGGTCCAGTCAGGTGTGATTAAAGTACCATTACTAGATTTGACAGTAAGATTGATAGGGGGGACTTTAGTGCTGGAGTAAATATCAGCAGTTTAGTTTTTTTGGCGTTTAGTAGGAGACAGCGTACAAGAACCATTTTTCAACTAAGTTAAATGCTGTTTGGGTAATGTTTTGGAGCTCAGCAGATGAAGTGGCAGAGCACACTAGTGTGGAGTCATCTGCATATTGTATGCCGGTGGCTTGGGGAATATTTAGCTTTAGATCATTGATGAAAATTGAGAAAAGGAGTGGCCCTAGAATGGAGCCCTGAGGGACCCCTAGGGTAACAGGAAGAAGAGTGGAAAGGTTATTGTCCCAGAGGACAGCTTGCTGTCTGTTTTCTAAGTAGGATTTGAACCATTGTAATGCCTGAGAGTTGAGAGAGAGTTGCTTTAGTATGTCTAGTAGTAATTGATGGTTCACCATATCAAAGGCTTTGGATAGGTCTAAAAAGAGTGCAGTGGAGAGCCTGTTGTTGTTACGATGCTTGTTGATACAGTCTGAGAAGGATAGTAAGGCAGTAATGGTACTATGGAAAGGCCTGAATCCATGTTGACAGTCAGATAAGAGGTTATTTTGGAGAAGGTGGTCAAGTAGTTGGTGACGGATACATTTTTCCAAATGTTTGGCTAGAGGGGAGAGTAAGGCAATGGGGCGAAAGTTAGAAATTTCAGTTGAGTTACCTCCCTTATGGAGTGGAATTATGTGAGAGATTTTCACAGGGATGGGATAGAACCTTCAGTAATTGATCTGTTGATGAGTATAGAAATAGGGTAGGAGCTGCTATTTGTAGGTATTCTGCTGGAGGGAGATCAGCTGATGGGGAGCATGGTTTAATTTTAGAAAGGAGGGTAAAGATTAGGGATGTGGGGACTGGATTTAATTCAAAGGTAGGGGGTTTAGTACTCATAGGGAATCTGCAGGTAGAGCTGAGAGGAGGTAGGGAATTAGCGAGGGATTGAACAGTTATTGAAGGTGTCAGCTATTTCCTTAGAGGTGCTTAAGGAGAGACCAGAAGGGGTAGGTGTTTTGGAGTTGCCTGGGTGTAGAAGTCTATTAATAGCTGTCCAGAAGGTTAGTGGGGTTTGTTGATGCTTGTCTTGGAGTTTAAAGAAATATTTTTTTTTTATCACGGAGTATTGCTTTTTTTGTGGTATTTCTACAATGTTTGTAGTTCTGGTGATCAGTTGGATCGTTGTTTTTTCTCCATTTAGACCAGATTTTATTTCTTAATAGGATTTTTTGTCTTGTCTGTCTAGAGAGCCATGGTGTGGCATTACTTCTGATTCTTATGGATCGACTAGGGGCATGGTATTCCAGTGTTTGTAAAAATTTGGAGTTAAAATAGGATACTGCTTCCTCAAGGGAGAGTTGTTTTAAGGGAGACCAGTCACAGGCTTTTAACTCAGCTTGGAAACCTATGGTACTAAAGTGTTTGTTTTTTTTTTTTGTTTTGTATGGTTTTAAGGATGGTTTGTTTAGCAATGAAGGTTTTTTTGCCTAATTATGTAAGTTAGGAAGTAGTCGCTAATAACATCAGGAAGGGTATCAGCTATATAGGTGAGGGGATAGTTTTTTACTAGTATCCAATCTAAGGTACTCTCTTGGTTACTTTGTTACATCTTTTTCAATTTAGGAACCAGGAACACCAAAAAGACTCAAAACACCAATAAGATCCACGCCAACTTCACACAGGCCAAGCCAAGTGACTTAAAACTCATAAGTTTATTAAATTAACACAGGTTAAGTGCTTTCTTCCCCTAGCAGGGACTTCCTCAGAACAAATTTTAAAACAGAACCTAGCCCATTTATATGATAAACAATCACTTACAGCACACCAATTATGTAATGAATACCACTTAACTATAAAATATCCATGAAGTACTGTTGGTGGTACAATACAATGCAATACATTAACTCCTATGTGAAGTTGGCGTGGCTCTTATTGGTGTTTTGAATCTTTTTCAATTTGTCAGGTGTTTGTCCCCAAAACTCTTCATAACAGGCTTTCTTCCCTTTCCTTGTACCTTGAGAACCAGTGACTTAAGCTTCTTGCTGCAGGTATTATGGATGGAACTTCCTGCCCCTTGGGTCAGCCATCTGGGAAGAAGAAGGTGCATAAGGTAAGGCCGGAATCTTCTGCTGTCCAGCCTCTGCCAGCTGTTTCTCCTAAGGTTATTATGCACCTGGAGGCTCACCTGGTTGTTTTGTCAGATTCTTGTACCATGTCTGTGTTGGAGGCTGATGAGGATCTGGCAGGCAGCACGTCCGATGAGGTTTTGCAGGTGTCCGTTTTGGGCATTCAGAGGGAACCACTGCTGTTTTTGATGGGTCTAATGGGGTTCTCCAGTTTCTCTTTCGGGATGAGGTTCCTACTGCAGTTGTGGAATGCCGTCCTTAGTCTGAGCCTTCTCAGGTTTCCAGGATGGCTGTCCCTTTGAAGAAGAAACATAACACTGACCATGTCTCTTCTGCTCCTAGAGATCCACAGAGTGAGTGGCAGGCTTTTAATCAAGGGTTATTTAATGCTTTACTGTCATTGTGGCCTCCTCAAAGGGTTTCAGTTCCTGCTCCTCCTTGGTCCACCTATTCTCCTAAAAGGCCCACAAAATTCCATTTTTCTGAGGTGGATTCTGATGATGACTCCCTTGCTTATTCTACCCATATTCCTTCTCCTTTAGATTATGGGTCTGAGGAGGATTCTCATACTCTAGATAATCCTTCTGAGGAAATTTCCTTTGGGGACACAATCTCTAGGATGATGGAGTTTTTAAGTGGGATTGCGCCCAGGTTTCAGATATCCATAAGAGGTACTATGAGTTACTGCAGATGGAATCTCCTAAACCTGCGGCCATTCCTCCTGTCATGCCTGCTTTATTGGATGTTTTTCCACTGCCTTGAAAGTGCCCAATTCTCTGTCGTCTGCTCCCAGGAAGTCTGATAGGTTTTACAGGGTGCCTGAGGATTGTTCCTTTTTGTTTAAATTTCCTACTGCTGACCTCTCAGTGGTGTCTGTAGCCTCTAATAAGCCATCTCAATTGCTTCCTTCATCCAAGTTACTGCCTTCTGACAAGCACAGTAGGACCATGGATAGGCTGGGTAATAAAGTTTATATTTCCTCTACCCTGGCTTTTAAGGCTATTAATTATCAGGCCCATATTTCTAGGTATGACTTAGCTCTTCTTTCCCAAGCCTGTCTGGTTCTTTCTGAACTTCCAGACTCTGAGGGAAAATCTTCTGCTCTTTCTTTGCTTGGGACTTCCTTTCAGGTAGTTCATCATTATATCAAGTATAGTTATGATGCTGCAGATGCCTCTTCAAGGGCTGCTGCTTTTGGCTCGGTTCTGAGGAGATATTCATGGCTTTGATTTCAACCTTTGCCTGATGATGTTAAGGCTAAGTTGCTGAATGCTCCACTGGATAATACTGTTTTGTTTGGTGAAGCAGCTGCTGGTTTATTTAAGTATCTTCAGGACAAAGGGAAGGCTTTACAGGAGCTTAAGCATGTCTTTGTTTCTCCTGTGTCTAAATTTCAATGGAACTACCCTTCTAAGCCAGCCTTTATTCATACGCAGTCTCGCCCTCCTTCTAAAGGTAAAAAGGGTAGTAGATGGACTCCTCCTGCTAAGGCCACTCAGACTGCAGGGATTCTTTAGCCTTACTTTCCTGACAAACCAGGTACTGCCTGACTGTCCATCCATTCCCAGCCACATTCCTCTGTCTCATTACATTTCCCTTTCTCTTCCTGTTTGGCTCCAGATCACCCAGGATTCCTGGGTTTTGTCAGTCATTAGTCAAGGGTACTTCATGGTCTGGATTTCCCATCCTCCTTTTATGGGCATTCCTCAGCCTCATTGAGAACAGCTTCCTTTTTCCCCAGAGGTTCTTTGGGACCTCTTGTCTCAGGGTACTATTCAACAAGTCCCTGCGTCCCAAAGGGGGAAAGGGTTTTATTCAAGAATGTTTCTAGTGCCCAAAAAGGAAGGTACTTGGAGACCTATTCTAGACCTCTCCCATCTAAACACTTTTCTGAAGGTGCCTTCCTTTCAGATGTTGTCTCTTCAGTCCCCTTTTCCTCTCTTGCTCCCTCAGGCCATTTTGGTGTCTCTGGACCTCAAGGATGCTTATCTCCATATTCCAATCCATCCTCTTTTCAGGAGATTTTTGTGTTTCTATGTTGCTTCCTGTCATTTTCAGTTCTGTGCTTTGCCCTTTGACCCTTCTTCTGCCCCAAATGTGTTCACCAAATGCCTCACTCCCGTGATTGCCTTTTGCAGGCGTCAAGGGATCCAAATCTTTCCTTATTTGGACGACCTGCTGATTCAGGCGTCTTCTCTAGAGGTCCTTTTGCAAAATCTTCATTTTACCATTTCTCTTCTTCAGAGTCTGGGGTTCACAATAGACTGCAACAAGTCTTCCCTGATTCCTTCTCAGGATCATGTCTTTCTGGGTTGCAGGTTTCAAATGATTCCAATGCTGGCATCCCTGCCTCCTCCAAAGGCATTTACTCTCATTTCTTTCTTTCAAACTCTTCTTCCCCTGGCCTCCATTTCAGTCAGAGAGTTTCTGAGAGCTGTGGGATTCATGGCTTCCACCATTCCGATGCTTCCTGGCCGGACTCCACATAAGGAAGTTCCAGTGATTTCTGATGTCGGTGTGGCTTCAGCATGCACATCCTCTAGACTTTCCTGTCCCTCTTCTCCTGTGTCTCAAGGTCGAATTTCTGTGGTGGATTTAGCAGTTGTCTGAATCCAGGGCTTTTGTTTCAGGCTCCACTTCCCTCTCAGAATCGTTTCAGAGACACTTCAGATGTGGGATGGGGAGCAACGTTTGGCTCCCTAAATGTTCAGGGAATGTGGTTGCCTCATCAATGGAAGGAGCACATCAACATCAAAGAGATGAGGGGTCTTATGCTGGCTCTTCAGGCCTTTCATCCTCTCTTCTCTGCAGGGCATCTCAAAGTATTCACAGATAATGTCACAGTCATGTGGTATATAAACAAACAAGGGGGTATGAGATCCTACAGTCTTTGCCGGCTAGCACTTCTGGTATGGGATCTGGCTATCCAATATTGCATGACTCTTCAGGCAATTTGCATTCCTTCAGATCAGAATGTTGTGGCAGACAATCTGAGCAGGCCCTTCACTCAATCCCATGAATGGATGCTTCACTGGGATGTGCTTCTGGACATTGTTCACCAGTGGGGTACTCTTCAAGTAGATCTCTTTGCCTCCCCTTTGATCAGACACCTTCATCTATTTTGTGCCAGAGTCCCAGGTCCTCTGGTCTGGAAGGTGGATGCCCTCTCATTTTCTTGGAAGGGGATGCTTCTTTATGCATTCCCAACCCTTCCTCTCATTCTGAGAGTCCTGTTCAAGATTCAGTGGGATGCTCCTAAAATCTTGTTGGTAACTTCCTTTTGGCAGCGACAGCAGTGGTTCCCTCTACTTCTACATCTCGCCAGGGACAATCATCACAAGTTACCTCACAGGCTGAATCTCCTCATACAAAACAAGAGGTTTCTCATCCATTACCACCAGTCCATGCTTCAACTGACACTGTGGGTGATAGGGTTTTGATTCCTCATAGGCACCTTTTTTCTGAGGACGTGCTGCAGGTCCTGCAGGAAGACAGGAAATCTACTACTAGGAAATCCTACTTATCTAAGTGGAAGAGGTTTTCTGTTTGGTGTCTTTCTTGTGACCTGGACCCACTTTCTGTGGATGTTCCTTTGGTTCTTTCTTATTTGTGTGTTACTCAATGGTGGTTTGGCCTATTCTTCTGTTAAGGCCCAGTTATCAGCTCTTTCTGCTTGTCTGCCTTTAACTCCCCCATTAGCTTTTAGATTTGTGGCTAAGCTGTTTTTTAAAGGTGTCCTTAATATTAGACCTCCCAAAAAGCCTGTTCCTCCTCCCTGGGATCTTAATTTTGTTCTGGAAAAATTGACTCAGACTCCTTTTGAGCCTTCTGTTTCAGCTTCCTTCAACCTTGTTCTTGGAAGACAGTTCTTTTCTTAGCTCTTACTTCTGCCAGACAGGAGTCTGAGTTTCAAGCCCTTATGGCTTATCCACCTTTTTTGTATTTAATGAGGACAGGGTGTCCTTGCGTACTAATCCTTCTTTTATGCCCAAGGTGGTTAATGAGTTGTCACTTAATCAGTCTATTAATTTGCCTACGTTTTTTCCCTCTCCACAATCTGACAGTGAGAGGGTGCTACATACCTTTGATGTACATAGACAGCTCAGATTTTACTTGGATAAAACTAAAGCTATCAAGAAATCTGACCAGTTATTTGTTTCCTTTCATCCTATGTCTTTAGGTTTGGCTATTTCCAAGCAAACTTTTAACACTTGGATTCCAAAGGGTATTTCCTTTTTGGTTCATATGTAGGTACTAGGCTATCAGCCCTAGGGCCTATACAAGCCCAGTCAAAAAGGTACCCTTGCTTTTGCCACCCAAGAAAATTATTTTCCTGTGCCACTGTCGAGCAGAGTCATTGAAGTGATCCCCGGGGTGAATTTCCAATTTTCCATCCAATAATCAAGATTTTTCTTGAAGAGTACTTATGAGGAGCTTTGTTTGATATAGATAGGTAGTTTATTTCAGAGTATGGGAAGTCTCTGGGACAGGAATCTATCCCTCCAGCATGTTCTGTTTATTGTGGTGACAAGGTTTAAGTCCCTAGAGCGTGTATCTCGGAGGGATTGGGAATGCTTTAAGTGGAGCATGTCCAACAGTCCTGGGTTTGACATAGCTTTGTATGTTAAGCAGAGATCACCTCTGAGTAGGCAATATGCAATGGAGTAAA
Organism: Protopterus annectens; assembly: GCF_019279795.1. Lineage (NCBI taxonomy): Eukaryota > Metazoa > Chordata > Ceratodontiformes > Protopteridae > Protopterus > Protopterus annectens. The sequence goes on along the minus strand of NC_056730.1, from coordinate 686,834,309 downwards.
GCTAGAGTTTTTTTGAGATGGTCTGCATAGGACATCTGTTTGAGGCTGGTAATCCTCTTTGTAAGGTATTTCTGTGGCCTTTCCAGTTGTTGTAGATGTCTTGTGAGGTACATACCAAAAGGGCCGTTGTACTCTATAATGGGTCTAATGAGTGATGAGTAGAGGGGGACAATAACCTCTTTTTTTTCTGGATGAGAAACCTTTTGTGATGAGGTGTGCCACGTAGAAGGATTTCCTGACTACTGTGGCGATGTGATTATCAAAGGAGAGACTACTGTTCACCTGTGTCTCAAGGTCTCTTATCACACTTTCACTGTTAAGTATACTACCACCTATGTTGTAGTTCATGGTTACAGAGTTTTTACCAAAGGGGATGACAATGCACTTTTTGGCACTGAGCTTGAGGCCATGGCTTTGACACCAGGCATCTGTCTCAGTGAGGTCCTTTTGTAGGATGTCCACATCGTTAGGAGTTTCGATTATGGCTCCTAGTTTGCAGTCATCTGCAAACTTCATTAGCCAAAGATCTCCTGTGTTAGCCTGTACTTCAGAGAAGTAGATACCAAACAGGAGAGGACCCAGGACTGAACCCTGTGGAACTCCACTTGTCACTGGTCTGAAGTCGGATTTGGAGTCTGCTACTTTCACAGTGTGGATTCTGTCAGTGAGCCAGTTGGCACCCATCTTGTGACATAGGGATTTATACCTAGTTTAGTGAGTTTATCTATAATTCCAGAGTGGAGGATGGTGTAGAACTCCTTGGCAAGATCTAGATAGGCTGTGTGAACCACCTTACCCTCGTCTACGGCTTTGGTGACTGCTTCAAAGAAGTCTATCAGGTTTAAGAGACATGATCTGCCTTTTACAAACCTGAACTGGGTGGGGTCCAGAGTTTGGAGATTACCATTGTATTTGTTTATAAGTTCCATGATGATACGTTCCATGGCCTTGCAGACCAGGCTCATCAGGCTAATGGGGCGGTAGTTCCCTGGGTCTGTTATGGCTCCCCCCTTGTGAAGTGGGATAACCGTCACTGTGTGCCATTCAGCAGGCACAAAGCCTGCGGTGAGGCTATGATTGAATATGGTACTTAGGTGGGGTGCGAGTTCTTTCTGTAGTTCATGTAGAACGCAGCCTGGGATGTTGTCTGGTCCCATGGATGCTGTGTTCTTGGCTTTGGAGAGTGTGTTTTTTACCTGTGCAGCTATGATTACAGGAACTTTGCATTCTTCTGGTATTGAGATGGGTTCTTTAGGGGGTAAGAGGGGGTAAAGTTAGCACTGAACCTATCTGCCAGGATGTTGGCAATATCAGTTGGTTCTGTATATTTAGTGCCATTGTGCTGTAACTCAGAGCAGATCTGAGTGTTGCCATTGAGATTTTTGACATAGCTATAGAATGCTTTATGGTTGTCTTTAGAATCAATGGTGATTTTCTTTTCATAACTAGCTTTGGAGGATTTTATCAGGGATTGTAGCTTCTTACTGAGGCTGACCAGGGAGCTCCTCCATTCATGGGATTTTACTCTCTTTTGCAACAGTTTCTTCCTTCTGTTGTACAGTTTGTTTATGTCAGGGGACCATCAGATTGGCTTCCTTTTTTTGGAGGATAAAGTCTTGGTTCTGTTTGGGAAAGCACGATCCATGCAGTTGTGTAAGGGCTTATAAAGTGCAATTGTGTAGGATTCAGTAGTGTTAACTGTATTGTCTATCTGCATAGGTGTCATGAAGTTCACCACTCCTGTCTTAAGAAGCATAAGTTGGCTTTGGAGAGATGTTTTACCATGGTTTCCTTAATGGGGGGTGGGGTCAGGATGTGGATATCTAGGGTAATCAACTTATGGTCGGATTGGACCAATGAGGCATTGACTTCAGGTGTGGAATACCAGTCACTCATGTTGGTAATGACTAGATCTTGGATATTGTTGCCCCTGGTGAGGGTGTGGATAAGTTGATCCAGGGCATTGGAGTTTATGAATTCCAGAAAGCTTTGAGCAAAGGAGTTGGTACATGAGTAGTTTTCCCAGTTAATGGTGGGGTAGTTGAAATCACCCATTATTAGGGTGTTTGGTTGAACTCTAATATTTTCCAGTACATCAAGAAAAGAGGAGTGGGAATCCTGGGTTATGGTGGGGGATCTGTAGCAAGCTACAATTTGGATTTTAGTTTTGCCCAGAGTTAGTTGCACTTGGATAACCTCGGCTGCATTATGCTGAGCAACTAGCCTGGAGGTGTGGATATCCTTAATGAATATGGACACACCTCCACCTTTGGTGTTCCGGTCCAGGTTACATGGCCGAAAAGTGTGGTATGAGTTATAGCCTGGTAGTGCAGGGGTGCTGTCTGGAGCCTTTAAAAAGGTCTCAGTCACTGCACAGATATCGATGTTCTCCATTTTAAGGAGTGTCTCGAGTTAGTGCATTTTGAGATTTGGACTTCTAGCATTGAGTAGCATTACCCTCAGTTTTTGCTTGCCTGTTCCTGTTATGGTGGTGAATTTGTCAGGTGAACCTTGCCTAAAAAAGTACTATAGGGGCGGCAAGAACCTTAGCCAGTATCTGGATTCCTAGGGGTGACAGGTGCAGGCCATCTCTGGCAAAGCGTCATGGTCTGTTGACCATGTCACCCCAGGCAGACAGATACTGGGTCCCTTTAGAATGACACCTGAGGCTTAGCCAATTGTTGAAGTCAATCATTTTGTCCTTGTACTGTGGTATCATTCTGGGTGATGGCAGAATGCTACTCAGGGCTAGGGTCATACCTGCCTGGGCTACAAGATCAGAGAGCTCTTCCATGTCTCTTTTCATGTAGTCCAGGAAGGTATGTCTCATGTTATTCACACCAACATGGACAATGACAGAGTCATATTTGTACTTGTTGTGAAGTGACCTGAGTGCGTGGGTTATGTGGCAGATCCTGACACCCGACAGGCAGCTGACAGTAACCTTCTCCTTGTTTAGCCTGGTGAGTGGGACATCAGTATGTCTAACTACAGCGTCACCTATGACTAGTCAGTTGGGTACATTGTTTTGCCTTATTGGCTGTGGTTGAGTGGCACACTGAGTCTGCAGGCTATGTGTCATTTGGGTTGTGTTGGGGGGGGGGGTGGAGGTTGCTTGCATTTCTGCTTTGGAGGTCTCTGTTGCTTGAGCAGATTATTATTGAGAGCCTCCACAAATATTTTTGTGCTTCTATGTGTGGATTTTAGTGGTGTAGATTTAGTGAGACTATGTGATGAGTGTGGTGTGGTGCAAGGGTTTACCTTCTCCTCTTGACTGTAAGTTCAGTCTTGGTTGGAGAGAGCTTTACCTCCAGTTTTGCTAGATAAGTGCATCTCTCACAGGTTGTAGTGTTGGGTAGTAGGAGGATATGGTTGACTATGTACATGAGGCAATGTCTACATTGCCCCAAGATGCCCAGATTCATCAGATAGACAGGAGAAAACACTGGGAGCTGACCCTTGGACATGCCTGAATAAAAAACTATTTTCCTCTAGATAAGTGAGGAAAGTGAGTACAAGAGCTGTTTTTCTCTAAGCAAGTGAGGAAAGTAAGTACCAAAACTGTTTTCCTCTAGTTATTGAGGAAGGTTGAGTGCTGTAGTAATTAGTAGGTTATTTAGTGCTTACAACAAGTTCTGAACAAGTGCTGATCACAAATAAGCAAATTCAAGGGTTAAAACTAAGAATCTGTATCTGGACTAAACTAGTTACAGGAAAGGGGGGAAACAAGTGCAAATGTGGGCTTTTAAATCAGAAAGTTGAGAGAGATTGAAAAACTGCCCAAATGGCCACTAACTACAATTTCTGGGCCAGAACCACTCCTTATGTGGTAGATAGGTTACCTAGTGCTTACCACTCCCACTGATAAGCTAGAAGGCTTCCTTCCAACACAGAAAGCTTGGGGGGCTCAGAAGCTTACATACAGTCCTGGATGCAGCAAATCTGAATCTGGACTACACTAGTTACAAGAAAGGTAGGAAACAGGCTTAGATTTTTTATTTTTATTTATGTATTTTTAATACAGAAAAGTAGCTAAAACAGCAGTAAAAACAATTCCAATGCACTGCAAGCTAGCACACTTGAGTATGTAGCAATGTTAGACCAAACATTTTAAAAAAATGCAATTCAATTAAAAATGACTAAAAACAAGTGCAGAAGGAGTCTATTAGGTAGAATGAGGTAAAGAGTTGGGACTGGGGGGAGTGCCCCAGATGATATCTACAGTGGGGGGCGAGCAACTGCAAAAGCCTCCAAATTTAAACAACAAGACAGGAATAGGGAGGGTGGGTATGAGAAAAGCAACACCTTCAGCAGAGATCTGAAAAACTATACAGTGAAGCAAAAATAACAGTGCACAACTTTGAAGTCAGTCAGCAATTATATAAAATTAGTCAAGCAACAATTAACAGTACACAACTCTGAAGTGCCAGAAAAATATACTTTGCTTTTTATATCTCTAGATAGTTTGAAGAGCACTCTGTCAGGACACAGGAAGGCTCCAGCAATGATATGCAGGCTGTTACTAAGAGGGTCTAATTTTATGCAAGTAATTCTTGAGATAGTCAGATAACACACAGGATGTAAAACCAGTTATACCAACTTAAGACACAGAGAAATAGGGGGAGGTGGGGAAAACCAACACCTTCAGCAGAGATCTGAAAAACTATACAGTGAAGCAAAAATAACAGTGCACAACTCTGAAGTCAGCAAGCTATGATATAAAATTAGTTATACATCAATTAACAGTACACAACTCTGAAGTGCCAGAAAAATATACTTAGCTCTGTATATCTCCAGATTGTTTGAAGAGCACTCGTCAGGCTGAAACTGTGAGAAATGTTAATTCTGAGAGTGGTCAGGATGATGGCTATGAAATGATCCTCCTCAGAGCCACAGATATGATCCATGCAGCCACAGAACAGAAACTTTGACACTGGAAAGTAGGGTAACAGGTGGTGTGACATCAACTGAATCAGCTTTTATGGAGGTGGAGGAGTTTCTGGCCTTATTTAAAGGCAGTCCCTCCTCACAAAGTCCCACAATGTTGTGCTGGATGTTGGGTCAGAGCTGGGCAGGCCACAGAGACTTTCAACAGTAGATGACTCAGGTATGTAATCCTAACTCATTGTATAAACAGTTTCAAGCACTCATTACCTATTAGTCAGTATAAAGTTCAGTACATTGTGGATCCAACAAACACATCCATCAGTACAAGTTATAGGTGGGAGTGTTGTTTTTTCTCATTTTTATAGTTATAAAGTTATTGCTCAGTGTGTAATTGTGGTGCTGGGTCATACTTGTACTGGATATTTTTTACTTTGGTGTATTCACAGGTGATACTTTAAATGATACCAGCACTGTGGAACTGCCCTGTCTGATGTTGCAGGATATGAAGCCCTTGATAATGATGATGGGCATATGCAAGTACAGTTAGGGGATGCAGAGCATGTGCTTGATACAGGGAGAGTGACCAATAAAACCATGGAAACAGACACTATGCGTGTGGCTTCCCAGGATATACAAACATCTTAGAGAAGATGTGTTGATGTGGGCAATATAGATCAGGGAAGTGTTCTGGCATCATCAGACATATTTCTGATACAGGAGTTTGGTAATGGTATTCACCGGAGATGGGTTTCCTGCCCTCTCCCTGAAGTTGGTGTATCAGTGCCACAACCCAAGGCATGTTCAGGGTCATGTAGAGGGACAGGATAGATCCACTGAAGCCATGGCAAAGGTAGTGAGGGTAATCCAAGCTCTGCATTCTGACCTGTGGGAGTGCATGTCCTGTATGTGTGATTCCTTGGATAGATTGAATCACTCAGTGGACCTTGCAATGTCGTCAGTGGATCATCTGTCATGGGCAAGGGGCCATCCTCATAGCTGATCATATATTACAGTCACAAGTGTTAGTGGACATGTTTGTGGATTAGCAAGATCAATATCTATTGTGGAGATGTCTGCATCCAGGAGAGGGTGCACCCATGGTCATGGCCATTGTCATGCTCCCATACTTTTTAGCAGACATTGGTATAGATCACATATCACACCAGCATCTTGCCAAGGTCATGTATATCCAGTGCAACTTCTGTCAGAGTCAGGTCTTATGAATGAAGTATGCACATGTAGGTGAACCCTCTGTCATGTATGCCGTGGACCTGATGAGTAGACTGAGCTGTAGTGCTGCACCAAATGCTGAGGCTATGTCCTTGCAGACACACACACACACACACACACACACACACACACACACACACACACACACACACACACACACACACACACACACATCTTGGACCTTTCCAAACTTATGCCTCCATACCTGTTTTCACACTTCTCATAAAAGCACTTTTTCTTCTGCTACACCTCAGCACTCATGCTCACAAATTTCCTAGTGAAATACATGCACCCCTGTACTCCTTGTCCACTTGTGCAATTGATGATAATTGTGCTCTGCCCGCTGTACATTGTTACTTGGATTACCCATATCTGATGCACAATGTGACCAATATACATGGTTAGGCACAATTTGGTGCTTTCACATGCATCATTTTTACTGTAGTGTATCTAATTCATTCTTCCATAGCTATGTTGTAAAGCTAAGTGTAATCCACTTCCTCTGTGCTAGTGCCACAGGGTACTCTGCCCACCTCCATCAGTCAAGATCATCCCCTGCTGTTGCTGGCTCCTCTTCTGACTCCTCCTCTGTCTCAGCTTCTGCTGCCTGTTGTGCTGGGAACTGGTGTCCCTGTAAAAGGTTTCCCCACTGTAACTGCTTCTTAAATATAATTTTATGGAACATTGTACACACAGTCAGTATTTTGGCACACATGGCGGTGTCATACTTCATGGCACCACCAGATGAATCCAGCCACTACTCACATGCTTTCACCTGCCCATAAACACTCTCTATAATGCTTCTAGTTGCAGTAGTGCATAGTTGTCCCCTTGATCAGTTTAAGTGCATCAATTAAATGTGTATCATGAGACATATTCAGAATCACCAACATGATGCTCCTACAGGAAGTCACCCTTGCAAACTATTGTTGCGTGTTACATGTGACACACATGGGAGTCATGTAAACTGCGCAGGTGGCCTGCACATGCATTGCAGGTGATACCCCATTGATTACTGGTCACCTGGCAATTGATGGAGTGATATTCTTTGAAATTCACGTATCACCTTCCTTTGTCACCAGGTAGGGCATATATTTCAGTGCAGTAGAGTTGCCAACCCCCAGAACCTGAGGGAATTGGGTTATATCATGGAAATCATGCATGGCATTGCCTCTCTCTTCTGGGGTATGTGGGAAGCACATATGGTCCTCTCATCCTGAAGCATGGCATCAAGGAACTGATGGTGAATTCTCAAGGCAGAGGCCTGAGATACCCATACTGTGTTCCTGGTAGGTAAGTGATATGAAAGACAGACAGATGCTCGTGGAAAATATATGTAATGCCAGACATACCTTGGTATTTACTGGTATAGAAACTCCGTGACTCCCATGGGGCTGCAGGTAAAGCTGACACATTTGCAGAATCTGTTGCATGGTGTTGCAGTTAAAACAGTACAGGAAAATGATATCAGTTTTGTGGACGGCATTAAATATTAATCATGGTCAGATGACTCAGTGCCTGTTGGAGTGACTTACTCAGTTTTGTAATAACATTTACACAGGCAGCCATTGTAAATTGCCAAAAGGTTAGATGCTTTAACAGCTTTCATCAGAAGAATTAGTTATCAGTTGAGGGGTTCATATCATTCTCAAAATATGAATATTTGACTGCATTTATTTAATCTCAGCTAGGGTAGGGATATTAATCTTACAAGATGTAAACACAAATTAGAGGTGCAGGCAAAGCTTATAAACTTTTTTTGCTCTTACAAGAGGTAAGCCCACTCATCTAACCGGCCCAAAAATGGGTATTACCTGGGGGGGGGGGGGTAATCCTTCAAAAAGGATATATCTTTTTTTCACTATTCCCATTAACAGGTCAGGTGTTCCAAGTATAACTGATATCTATACTACCTTCAAGTAGAGATTTAAGAACATCATGTTAGAGTACCATGAATCAACTAACACACAGTGACATCACCAAACTATAAGTCCATTTAAAACTAAATGAATGTGTATGTAAGCAAAAAAAAAACTTGAAAAACTTGAAAAGGGTATTGACACCTGCTTTGTCTTCACAATAACATTTTGTCTATCACATAATCATATCCAGTTACACATAGATCAAGGAGGTATCAAATTTCTTTTGGTAAAAAGAAAAGACAGAAGACCTCATTCTCATCTTAGATCTCAGCAGTCTAATATATTTGTCCCAAAGATTCATCTTATATAATCACTTTTTAGTCCCTCCTCCCACATTTATCAAACAGAGAATGTCTGCATTTTCTTCAAGACAATTTCCTCCACATCAAGGTTTCCAAGAATCCCAGAAAATGTCCTTACTTCCAAATTGGAACCAGCCACCAAGATATCTTTAACCCTGGGCATCTTTGCAGCCCAAGTCATCAAACATGCATCCTTCTTTGCTTGGGGACAGGGGAACATTATGAAGTTCAAGTGACCCAAGGAAAGTAACCCCTTTAAAATTGTGATTTACAAATAAGATTCTGGTAGATGAATCTAGTCTTTTTGCTTTTAATAATTTTGTTAGTTGTTACTGTCTTAGGAGCATCTGTCTTTTTGTCCAGGTAGATAATGTGGTAGCAGTTTGATATATTACCAGACTGCAAGGAACTCATTCCTACTCTCTCTTTATTCAGTAGCTATTGAGAGTCTGTCAGTGGGTGATTCAGAATGGCAACTTCCTGCTGGCCACTCACATTACAGGGAAGTCAACTGTCTAGCCAACAGGCTACCGCCCACTTGTAATGCTATTTGAGTAGTCCCTCAGTGTCTGTGTTCTGAGAATATAATATCAGTTAGGAAGGCTATGCTGCAATCATTTTATGTTCCTGTTAGTGCCAAATGCTATAATAACTTTCTCTTATTCCAACTGACCAGTTATCAGATTCAGGATGCCTTACTAGAATCATGGCCTCAGGGTCTTCTCTACACTTCCCTCATTTATTTTGGTGATAAAGTTCATGCAGATGTCAAAACTCTGCAAAGTCAGAGTGGTTTTTATTGCTCACTTTGGCACTGGCAGATTTAGTTTCTTCACCACAGCCCTACCAAGCTCAAAGTCCCTTCTGGCAAGCTGCTGGCAAGAGAGTCCTGATGAACCCAAAAATCATCTCCATATGCTCAAGCTGACAGATTGGCTTGACCAGTTCTATTACTTGCTAAATCAAATGGACTTTCTAAAAGAGGTGCATTTCTTATACCCTCTTCTTAAGACATTCTGCACAAAAGCTACATAAGGAAAAGGGGGAAGAGGTTTCATGTTGTTATTTAGAAAAAAGTGTAGCTCCCCAGTTCCACAAGTTTTGCAATATTGCTCTGATATGTCTGACTTAGGTTCCAGTAATTTATTTAATACTCATTTGGATGAAGTCTCAAACTTCCAAGCTGGGCAGGATTCCATTTATTTCAACTTCTTACAAACTATGTAAGGCCTTTACTAGAAATAGCTTTCCTCTGGATCCTGCAGTCAGAGCTGATGCCTCCTTTGGGCATTTACTTATTTTCTGGGAAACTTACAAGGACAAATGGATATGTTTCTCAATGTGGTTTGGACAGATGTTCTGCTCCTGCTCTCACAGGACTACAGTACCTTACAAATATTATTCCTCTACCAAAGTACATATAGCTACTATCTTCTGCTTTCAAAAAGATCAACACAGCAGTTCCTTACCTTACTGAAAATAAGTAAGGCTTTTGTCATGGGTATTTGCTGAGACATCTGCTGCGAGATCAAGTATCTTCTTTGGACTTGTACTTTATTCTGGAAAAACTCAGTTCTTCATTGACCCCACTAATATAGTAGAGCTAAAGTTCTTATTTGTCAGCCATTTTCCTTAATGTTTTTACCTCAGCTGGTATGATTTCATGTTCTTTCTGATGGTCCCTTTTCCCTATTTTTTTCAGAAAGAGAGTGTTTTTCTCATAACCAATCCTACCTTTATGCCTAAAGCTGCGAGTCAGATTTAAAACACAGTAAATATATCTGCTTATATTCTTTTAGGCTTAAGCTAACCATGGACATTGATTGCCATACTGCATGGATGAACAGCCCAACAGCCATTAATAGGGACAAACATTTTTTTGTTTCTTTCTTCACCATGATTTGGGCCATGAAGTTTGTAAACATAGTCCTGCCAGATAACAGACTGATTGTATATTATTTGTTATATTATGGCAAGCTGTTACTATTAATTATTAAGGCTCAATGTACAAGAACTTTATCTACCTTAGTAGTCTTTTTAGAAATGCAACATTTGATGACATTTGCAGAGTAACTGTGTGATCTTCCCTGAATACCTCTGTAAAGTATTACAAGCTGGATCTCATTTCTAGGGATAGATCTGGGTTTGGGGCTATTACTGTTAATGGTATATTCACCTAGTGGTCAAATAATGATGAAGAGCTTGGATTATTTATTCATTTTTATTTATGTATTTATTTATTGATAAGGAAAGTCCAACTAGGACAGAGTCTATTTTCAGCAGAGGCTTGGGGAGAAATGTTCCAGACACATGTCTTTGGAATGTGGGAGGAAACCCACACAAACTCATAGAGGACATGCAGACTCTGCACAGAAGGCACCCCAGCTGAGAATCAAACTGATAAACCTCTTACTGTGAGGTGACAGCATTAACCACTGCACCACTGTGACAGTATACCTCTCAACTGTACAGATTTTGCCTCATATTTTAGGTCCTTTTATCATAAATTTGTAGTTTTCTGGCAAATTAGTGGCAAATTATTAAAGATTAAAGTTAAAAAATAAATTTGAGTTTCAGACTTCACACCCTTCAAAAAATTCATGCTAATGCAAAACCTGCCATTCTATCAAATTTCTAAGTTTGTAGGAGCAATACTTAAAAATTGTCCCAATTTTTGGGCCTTTGTCCCACTCTTCCTTATGGTTTTGTCTAGAATTCATGCTGAAAGAGGTTGAGAGGAATGCCACTGTGCCAGCCACTCTTATTAGTTTTGAAAGTCATGTACTTACCTTAACACCAGATCTAAAAGAGTGAGTCCATCCTCTTTGCCTATCTTGGCTGAGAAGATCTTGTCTGTCTGTGTTACATAATTTTCCTTTAGTGCAGATAACCTAAGATCTAAAGAAGAACATCATGGTGCATTATGGGAAAAGGGTAATACCAAGTTCAATAGTTTAATAGCTTAAAATCAAAGTGGATACATATTACTGTTACCAACTCCCCTAAACTGCTTGACATTTCTGTTAAGGTTATTCAGTGAAGTCAATTTGCACTTACTGATTTCAAAATATTACTGATCTCAAATACCTGTAGAATAGTAAATGCATACCACAGCTAGTTAAGGAGATGTAATGCAATGGCTCTTACTTCTTCACCCCCTCCCCACCCTACACACACATGCACACATACACACACACACACACACACACACACACACACACACACACACACACACACACACACATTACAAAAGGAGAGAGGAGAAAATAATGATTGTTCTAGTAATCATAACATAATGTTGACCACTAAGGTGGCTAAACATGTTTGCACATAGAAGCATTTCTTTAAGTAATAGCATAATTTTAGAATATGAGAGAGAAATCAAATAGCCACATTCATCTTTCAGAGCTATTTGTAAGTTCCATATTAGAGAACCACTATTTGTAGTGGGTGACTATTCAGTTTTAGACAAAATTAATTAATAAAAAATCACTTTCTGGATAATTTTGCCAAGGATTTATTTTTCATTTCATCCAGCTGATGGCAAGCAGGGTGGAGATCCATTTCCCCCATCTGTAAGTATTTTTTTTAAATAATTTTTATTGATTTTTGATTAAAACAAATTTACAATCATAGATATTCATCTGACATTTGTCAAATAAAAATTATAACATATATATGTCAAATAATTTATAATCAAAATAATCAAATGGTTAACTAAAGTATTTACAAAGACATCCTGTAGATTCAATTTAACATGGCGATTTCTACTGTTTTATGTTGTACATCAACAATAAGGAAGAAATAAATCAACATTAGAAACTAAAATAAGTAATTGTTTTTCAACAAACTTTGTAAATTAACCCACATTGGAAGATCATGCATCTTTCTAATAATTCTAACATTTATGGTTTTTAATTGTAATTGACAAATGTCATTTAATAAATTAGTGAATTCACAGAATGTAGGAGGAGATTCTGAAGTCTAATTTCTTGTTATTATTTTTCTAGCCACTGCTAGTATTGCCCAGAGTAGAGAATATTTTATTTTTGACACAATGTGGAACAGGTGTATTGAAGATCACCAGAGATTTGGTAAGAGTAAAGTTATCTGAAAATAATATCTGTAGAAAATCATTTATGTTCTTCCAAAACAAAATAAGAGCAGGGCAATCATAGAACATGTGGACCCAGCCTATATCTGTATCTGATTTACATTTGTTTCATATGTTCCACTTTCTGTTTATTTTATTCATTAATTGTGGAGTATAAAATGATCTGTTCATAAATCTCCACATGTATAATCTCCATTTAAGAGATAATGTTGTTTTCCATGCTGATTTTAAAATATTTTCTTTGTCTTGATCACTAGGATAGCTATTATTAATAGTGTAATAATAATAATAATTCCAATGATTCTCTAGGCAAGAGTATATTTCTGCTCTTATAGTTATAAAAAAATGAAAGTTTATTAGAGTATGTTTGTGTTGAAGAATTAGTTGAAAACAATGTATTAAGATAGAGTTATCTTCTTTTGTAGTTGATGTAATCATTTGTAATTTGTTGTCTATGAATAGTCTAAGTGTTTGTACGTTTAGCCACATCGATTTATCTAATTGAAATTCATGTAATATACTTTCAACACTTTTAGTCTTAAATTCGGATATCAACTGAAACCAAAACTTAAGTTCTTTTTGAGTTAAGAAAGAAACTTTATTTAAATCTGAGGTTATTAATATGCCTTGAGTAAAAGCTATGAGGAGTAATAGAGTGAAACACTCCTTATATCTGATATGTTTATATAATTCCTAAAAGTTACTAAGATATTGTGAATGTAACAATTTGTGTAGGGAAATATTGTTTGTAAAGTAAAAATATATTTTAGAATCCATAAAATGGGATTATTTATTATTTCTAACTTGAGTAGAAGGTTTCAGTATTAATTGCATGGCGGATGACTCCCATAATAACTTCCATTTAGCTAAGTAGGTAATGTCTTAGAGTTGAGTAATCACTTTAATTATAGAAGAGTTCCCTGACAATTGCAAATTGGCAGCCCAAGTTCCCTGACAATTGTAAATTGGCAGCAATCACTGAGTCCCCCACCAATGTTAATATAGTGCAGACAGGGTTAAAACAGACAAATGATTGGTGCCAAAGCCACAGATTTATGCTAAATGCAAAAAATGCATTATTATCTGCTTTGGGAAAGCTGACATCTCTACTAATTACATTATAGGCAGCAGACCCTTAAGTGTAGACCCAGTGGTACATGGTCTGGTACTTAGGTTGATAACCACATATCCACAGTGGTAAGGAAATCCTTTAATGTGGCACAACTCATAAGTAAAGGCATCACATATAGATCTAAGGCTGTTATAATTCCATTTTACTCAGCCCTCATCAGACAAATAATTGAGTACAATGCTGGCTTTTGTATTTACCTCACCAGACACCTGCAGTGGACCACAAAGATTTCTCACCAAGATAACAAGTCCTATGTGGAAAGACTGAAAGTCCTGTCACTCTATTCTGTCTCCTACAGACTGCTAAGGGTTGACCTGTGCCTGGCTTACAGGACAGTCTCTGACCCAGCCCTGGTGGAAATGCTACACATTTGTAAATCAAACTGCACAAGTCACTTGCTCTAGGGATCTTAACCTAGCTTCTGACATGAACAAATCATGCTGGAGAGATAGATACTTCTGCCAGAGACTACCACTTCTCTGGAACAAGCTTCCAATTCATGTGAAACTGAGCCCCTCCCTGACCCTTTTCAAATGCAACCTTGATCAATGGATAGTTACATTTCTATTTACATTTATACACAAACAGTAGTTACATTTATACGTTCTAAGATTATACAGAGGTGGAAGTTACTAAAGAGAAAGCCCACATGTATTAGTGGATTTTACAGGCAGCAGTTACATATAAAAATGTTTTGTCATTTCAGTGAGTGGTTGAGAGTATTCTGTTTAAGGAGAGTATTTGGAGAGTATCGTACAGTGAACACAAAGTCTCAATCTTGTGATGAGCATGTGCCGGACCAGGACTGGATGCTCTCTGTTGATCTTCTCTGAAGCAGTGGCACTTTGAGTTAGACTATTGGGCCTGGGAAAAACTGATGTTTGTCAATGAGTTTATTCCTAATTGCTGTTTACCTCAAGGATGGGCAGGGTTGTTTTATACATTTTAAAGGCCTTGCTAGTCTTTATTTGTTGTTTACTGTGAACGGGAATCAAGGAAAGGAAAATCTGCTTTATGTATTTTAAGGCCCATGTGAGTCATCACATCCTTATTTAGTATAAACTGCCTGCATTTTGGTTGTCTAAATATGGGGTGTGTTATGTATAGTCCTGTTTATTTTATTTATTCATAATTTGATAACTGGGTAAGCAAGCTAACCCAAAGACTCTGTTTAGCCATGACCCGAGTGAAGAAATGGAATCAGTGTAGAAAAATGAACAGGAAATTGCAAAGAGTTAAGTAATAGCAGTGCACTGAGCATTTACAGAAAATGAGTGCATATTGCAAAGAATAAATGATAGCAGTGTAGGGAAATTTACAAAGCTAGTACTGCAAGTATTACACAGCAGGCAATGTATAGAACAATTTATTTAGCAGTAATGAATATATTTCATTTAAATTAGCATTTCTATGTCTAAGAGCAAATGAAAGGCTGGCATACCTCTCAACCTCTTAAAACAAGAAGTCTGGACAAAGCCAAAAATAATGGGGGTACAAAGGCCCAAAAACAGGGAGAATATTTTAAATATTTCTCTAACAAACTTAGAAAGTTGATAGGATAACAGTTTTTGCACTAGCATGCATTTTCTTAAGGGTCTGAAGTGTAAAATCCAAACTTCTGTCATTAATTAGTGGCTTTAATACCCAATGATTTGCCAGAAAACCACAAATTTTATGATGAAAATTGCACAAATATGAGGCAAACATCTGGACGTTTTGCAAATGTCTGGGCAGTTGAGAGGCATGAAGGCTGGTTAAGAGCAGAAAATGATTTCCGTTTATATTAACTATGGCTTTTAAAACATTAGTGTTTAGTCAAGTTGAGAAGATGTTTAAATAGAGCCATTTCCCAATAGTTGTTTTAAAAGTGGTCTTTGCAAGAGTGATAATATTTTGTTGAGAGTTTTAAAGTCAATATGCTTATTCTCTAATGGGGGTAATATTCTTAAAGGGGGGCAGTATCCTTCTTATAGTACCTTGAATAACAGGGAGCCAGTTAGGCAGCTTAATCTTTCTGTAACTGCTAACCACCAAAGTTTATGCAATAGTGAGCTGTGGAGAGAGTGTGACCCAGCAAGCAGTGTAAATCTTGAAATCATGTTTTTTGGTCTGTAATCCATGTGTCTTATAGGTGGAAGAAGTGTGAGAATGGGTAGCCCACATTCAAGCTTCGGTAGTGGTACATTTTTGACCAAACCTATTATAGCTGCTGAGAAGAGTAGGTGGGAAGTTGAGTAGCAGAGTTTTAATTGAGATAGAACTTTGTTAACGATATTGTCGGTGTGATTAGAGAAGGTGAGACAGTGAACAATGGTGAGAACTAAGTACTTATATATTCAGTGACAAAAGAGATGATATTATTTTATTGACGGAAATAGTAACAGGTGATAGCAAGTGGGATTTGTGGGGTGAGGAGTAGGGCATTACGGGTTCAGATGCCTAGGCAGTGAGACATTTCCCTGTGGTACATTTGACTGGGGACACATGGCTGAAGTGACATTCAGCTGCAGAGAAATATGTCTGTTTGCAAATTCCCTGTGGGCAAAGAAAAGCACACACTGCCATGCTCACAGCTTTAATAGCCAAATGCATGGTGGCAGACGAAGCAATGAGTGTTGTGCTCAGTGTACAGTACATACTTGTATAACTACAACATGTAGAAGTGTGCTACAGCATGGAGGAAATCCTGCAGGCTACTGTAGTCACATTTATGCTCTAGTATGCATTTTAGGTAATGTTCCCTAGACACTGTGAATTGGATAGGGGTCCACACACTCTAATTATAAAGGCACTGCCCATTGTGTACTGCAGTTTTACTGCCACTTACATGCCCTCTGGCCAGCCTGCTGCTGATGCCTGTCGTATTGCCTGCTGTCTCATGTTCCCTTGGGGACCATGGACATTGTTTTCCCCCTGTACGTTTGGTTATTAAAGCTGTGGGCATGGCAGTGTATGCTTCTCTTTGCCCACAGGGAATTTGCAAACAGCCATATTTCTCTGCAGCTGAATGTTACTTCAGCCGTGTGTCCCCAGTCAAATGTACCACAGGGAAATGTCTCGCTGCCTAGGCACCTGAACCCGGGCATTACGCTAGTTTTCTTCTGGTTACTGAGAAGTTTATTAAAGTTGGCCCAGTGGCAAAGGTTAATGAAAGATTTTTACTACTGAGTTTGAGGGGTGGAAGGACATTTATTGTCATCTGCATATAGTATGATATTTAATGAAGGGAAATCTGATGGGAGATAATTTATGAATAGAGAAAAAGGGATGGGTTGAACTACTGTTCATTGAGTTACTCTGTATTAATAATGCCAAGTGTAGATAACTGGTTGTTGGAGAGGATCTGGAAAGTTCTGTTGTGGAGACAGTTTCCAAACAATTTAATAGTAGTCTGTGGTTAACTTTTTGGAATGCTCTTATCATGTTACAAAAATTGCTGCATTGATATATGCCTCACTGATATTGCCATATATGGCATGCCTGTGGCAGTGAGTGATGAGGCGGTTGCACTGAAGGAATTTCTGAATCCACATTGTTTATCTGATATGAGTTCAAGGCTGTTCATTCATTTCAGTAGCTATAAGGTGGCAAAAGGCACATTCTTTGAAGTTTGATGGTTAGCTAGTTATTTGATAACTTATAAATCATGTTGTTAGAGGCTAATGTATCTTTGCCATTGAATTTCAAATTACTTATTAATTTATTAAATTATTAGATAAATATTTATTAACTAAAATAAATGCATTTCTTAATTTTATTTGCATAAAATGCTGGCCTAAATTGAGCTATTCCAAGAAAAACATGCAGAAAGCATGCAATGGACAAATACTAAAAATATTATGATTTAATCCATTTTGGCTGCTGTAAATTTAAAAAAAATGATGCATTAGTAATTTTAATTAAAAGGTCAGCAAGGGACATCAATGGACATTTTGGTCAAGAACAAAATGAAAGATATTTCCTGAGATTAAGAAATAGTTTTCATATTGTTATAATCAGTTTTAAGTAAAGAGCAGCCATACACAGGGTGGGAACAATTCAGGGAAACATGAATACAGAAAGACAAAAAATTCTGCAGCTTGTGTAATATGCAAATTGTGGTATAATGAGATGGAAATACTAAAAAATTTTGAAATGAATGCAACCACAGATGCAAATTAAGGTAATCAATATGGCCGAGTGATTACATAATGCACCAAGAGATGCTATGTCCAGTGTTGCTGAGTACAGCAAAAAAGAGTAGTTACGGAATACAGACCATGAAAATATGTATTAGTAGTGCTACTGTAGATTAGATTATAGATACAGTAAGCTATGTAGATGCTAATTTATGCTGATTGTTGAGATTATATTATTGTTTAGAATATATTTTTGCTCATTTCACTTGTAGGTATCTACATTTTGTACATACTTATTCTTTGTAAGTTAAATTTTGTAATTCAAACTGTTAATTTCTTGTACTGTGGAGCTTTCCTCCCCGGGCCTCCACTGGAAATGGGTTATTTTGGTTTAGTGGACTTTTACAGTAAACAGAATACAAATAAATAAATGCAAATACATAAATGAGGTAGTCAATGCACTAGTAAATGTGGATGTGCAAAAGGCTGTTACCGCTGTTGATAATCACAGTGTTGCTCATCATTTCTCAGAAATTGTAAACTGCTTCACATGGACAGAACCGCCATGCCAGAGCTGATTAAGATGTACTGCCCTTATATGCAGGCCTAAGGAATCTGTGCTGTACATGTGGACATCAAGTCATGTGTGTGTGTTTGAGACTACTTGCTACTGGGACCTTTCAGCAAGCAATGGAGGACACAGTGAGCAGACCTCAGGCATCTGCCTGTAGAATACTTCATCAGTTCCTCCATGTCATGCTACAGTATGTGTGAGTAGACATCAGGCATCTGCGTGTAGAATACTTCAGCAGTTCCTTCATGTCATGCTACAGCATGTGTGAGCAGACCACAGGCATCTACCTGTAGAATACTTCACCAGTTCCTCCATGTCATGCTACAGCATGTAGGAGAGCAAATGCTATTCCCCACTGACCAGAGAGGAGAGATGCAACACCTTGTGGGCTTTTTATGACATAGCCCATTGTCCTGAGATATTGGGGGCCATAGACTGCACCAACATTACAATAGATGCCCCAACTGAGGAGTAGGGACAGAAATTTATTAACAATAATGGGTTCGACTCTATCAACTGAGAGGTGGTCTGAATGTACAGGGTGTGATATAAAATATATCTGCAGGCTAACACTGAGCTAGGGATCTGCTGGACAGGACCACTGCATGCACAGAAGACATATGCGCTGAACATCCATGTCCCTAACAACAGGTCCATCCTTTTCTGGAAGGATCACATGATTTACACAACATGGAAGGAAATATGTGCTCTTTGAGAATGAACAATAGCTCATGCTTTTGGAGGATTCTGTGAAAATACTCTATCTTTATGCATATCCATGTCGCGCATAGTATCCCTAACATTGGATAGTGTTTTGGAGGTTGTGTTAGATCATGCTGCCCCCCTTCCATGGTAGCCATAATCACCAGAAGCAGTGATGGATAGGCCCCAGGAAGTGTGTCCGCTGTGATGTGTGATAAACAGGTATGTCTACTCTGCTCCAAGTCCTGAATGACCATACACTGCTTCAGATCACTGTGCAGACAATGTACTATCCCAGCCAGGTCAGCAATGTCTGTGTTGGTGTTTGTCTGTCTGTCCCTGTATTATAATCCTGCAAAAATGTCAGTTAGCAGCGACACACATACACACAGACATATACACACTCACACACACACACGCACACACAGCTTAGGAGGTGGATGGTGCATATGACATGCCTGGCTGCTGGCATACCATTTCCTTCATGCTACATGGAGGTTGCAACAAGAATGAAGGATTGTTCCAAAAGTGATAAGACCACTTATGTACAGCTATATCAGCATCTTCCTGTCCGTTGATCTCATCCTTGGTTTCTGGGATAGGTTGCACAAGCACAGAAGCTGAGTCAGTGGAATGAGGTGTAGATGCGGCCATAACATTTCCCAAGTATACCACAAATGCCATTACCATCAAAGGCAGAGAGTTCCTTAACATTAGGCAGGTCAATACCCACAGTGGAGGACCCTGATAATACAAAACCTGTGAAAGCATCAATAAATGCCCTACACTAATTGAAAACTCATCATCAATACCTACAGCCCAATGAGTATTCTATTATTGCTTCATACAGTGGTACAGAAAAGTAATAGGTAATGCATATTGGGCAGGTGGCTTCTGCTCTTGAACTTACAGAAAGTTGTAATGATTATATGTCATATTAATCCACACAGTGCATTAGTTTAACGTATACTAGTCTGTGTTGTGATGCACCCACCTGGGGCACCACCATGAGATATATGTGTGGCCTATCATTGCACCAATGTCCGTCAATCCACAGTGGATGTTAAAATTGTTTGGATCACTGTGCAGAGATGACAGAAATGCTTCCATCTCTGTCAATGGTGTTCATTCGGTGGACCTTCTCGTGTTGCCATCTCCACCTGTACCAGTTGGGCTGCCCTACCATATATGGTTATGACCA
>NC_056730.1:686781627-686809127 GCF_019279795.1 Protopterus annectens | reverse complement strand
TGTCTTCCCCCGTCTATAGCCAAAGTTACATTTGTCAGATAATATATTAGAAAAAAAGGGGTCACTAGTGAAGATATATATGTGTGTGTGTGTGTGTGGGTGTATCGAGAGAGTGAGAGATACATTACATATCCCCCCCCCCAATAATATAACAAAAGCAGTACTGTAGCATCTTTTACTATAATTATCACCCAGTAGTTGACCTCAGAACGCTGTCATATGAATATGCATTAGAATCAGCACTCATTAGTGGTATGGTGAGAGACAGCGATAGGTTGTAAAGTAAAAGGTCAATGGTTCAAGTCTGGCAGTTAGCACAGTTGAATAAGGCACTGAAATGTTAATTAACTACTCCTTGTGGCACAGGGTTTGATTCCCTCTGTCTTTGTTTGGGTACTAGTGACCTGGAGCAAGTTATTTAACTGGACTCTGCTTTGGGGCAATTGGGAAACTAGGCTAAGCTCTTCGATGATCTTCTGTATCACCTGCCTAGTAACTACATATGAACTTATTTCTTGGCCTACGGGCATGCATGAACTGTAACTATACACAGAACACTCAAAACGTAAAGTGGAATGAAGCCTGCTATAACATTTAACCTACCATGGCAGCAGACCTTCAATTAAGATAAACTTCCCGTCACAATGTCAGCATTGCTATAACTTAAAAGAAACAACATAGACATATACTACTGGAGAAGTGAGTCAAGTATATCATGAAGCACAACTAAAATACAGGAGAATCAAGTTACAGCAATATTATTACCCTCAAACTTACCTTTCAGAAACAGTTACTCCTTGTAGAAATCATTCTCAGTAATTCCCAACAATGCTTGCATTGTTGAGATGAAGCAATCTTATCTTTCGTAATGAGGACCAAGGTGAAGGCTGAAGCATATATCATAAAGTTCTAAAGTTTATAGGATGGCCCTTATGGTAATGAGGACAATCTAATGAATTTTCCTGACTTGCATGTTCTTTTTCTGAATGGGGCAATAACCAGTGCCATACTGAGAGGTTTGCTCATCTATGTGCACTTTCATGAGCAACTGCAAAAATGCATTGAGCATGTGTGGAGAAATATGTATGTATGTATATATATATATATATATATATATATATATATATATATATATATATATATATGTATATATATATATATATGTATGAGCACTTGTGAAATGTATTGAACACGTGTGGGGAAATGCATTTTACTTCTGTAGCCAAGAGGTGCACTAAAAAGTAAAATTGCTATCACAATCAGGTTTCATGACACGTGCATACTTTTTCCATGCTGGCATTCCCACTTTTATACCATTTATGCCACTCCATCAATTTGTGCACTAAACAATGTTGCCACTGTATCTGGTGACAGTAAGTAGCTGCCCATTGCTGTTTGTCATGTCTCAGTAACATCATCTTGCATAACCCAAACATTCTCTGGAATGAGACCCTATGAATGGACATGGCTCGCAGGGGCATTGTTGTTAGTAGGCCACTCACGTGATGTTGTGAGGAAAGCAAAATCTTTTTCTTCCTCTTGCATAGGGACTAATGGGGGTTTGCTGATTGAGGACTCCTATGATTGTCCCCAGTATACCTCTCAACCTCTTAGTGCAAGAAATCTGGAAAATCCTGACATAATGGGGGGGACAAAGGACGAAAAATAAGGACAATTTTTTTAATATTGCTCTTATAAACTTAAAAAAGTTGCTAGAATAACATGACTTGTGTTGGCATGCATTTTCTGAATGATATGAAGTCCAAAACTCAAATGCATGTCATTATTTATTTACTTTAGTTCTTAAATCACCCCAGTGATTTGTCAAAAAAAAACAATTTTTATGAGGAACAGACCAAAATTGTGAGGCAAAAATTTGGACATTCTGCAAAAACCTGTACAGTTGAGAGGTATCCCCAGTATAAAGTGTATGCCTGACATAGTATGCCCAGGACAGTGTCTGATTCCACTGGCATACCCCACTCTTTTGTGCAGCACTGGCATCAGAACTGCAACCTGAGGAGGTGCCATCCTGACTTTCTATACTGGTGGGAAGAAGAGGTCAGACCAAGGGATGATGAGATATACTGCAAGCATTGCCATCTTTTTCAGTGCCCTGTTATTTCTCTTTAAGTATTTCTGATGTTATTGAACATTTAATTAAGTAATGATGTTTTTTTTTTGTTCTTCCTGGTGAAGGACTGATCATGTTTTATTTTGTTAGATATTTAATCCTACAGGTCTGCATAGGATAAGGCAGTGCTACAGTATTCCTTAATATTACTGTCAGTTATGTGTGCACAGTGCCAGACTATGTAGCAGTGCAAGTCTTATTATGGTGTTGCTGTGATGTAGATATCACTTTACCATTATGATAGTTTTTATATTCATAAAGACCAAGTTATGTGCTGTTATGATATATTATACAGACACTGAACTGATAGAATACATATTTTTTATAGGTATAAGGTGACATCCCATTTGTTACGATAGGAAAACACAACTTTTACATTTATAGGCATTTTGCTTTGCACACCCATAAATAGAGCACACATGATACGGTCATAGGTTATATGAATTTCTGCAGAGATGAGAACATCAATCCCACTACAGTGCATCTCTCAGTCACTTACATTATTGGTGGCTATGCCATCCATGATATGAGCAGACTGACCAATTAAAGATATACGTTTTGTGGGGTTAGTGGTTGTGTTATGGGGAAGATTATGTCTGAGTGAGTGTCCTGGGGGGGTTAAGGTAGGGTGTGGTTTTAGGGGATATTTTTCATTGTGTGGGTGATGGTTGTGTTAGCAGCCTGTGTTGGATTGTGTCTGCATACCCAGCAGCACCATAATACCCATGCTTCTCACCAGCATGTTTCATCGTTGGTCATAGTGTCCACTGACTTACACGTGTTTGCCTTGCTATAGGTATGTGGTATCATTTTACTGTACAATATTTGCTAGAGTTTGACAGAGCTAGTAATCTATACAGTGTAAGGCACACAAAAGTCCTATGTCATCACTATATCATCCACACATTCACACACATTCAAAGCGGTGGGAACTGTGATGCTGCCCACCTCTCTGCACCTCCTAACATATGGAATTGAGGTAATGCATGTAGGAAAAACTAGCTGAAGAGTCCTAGTAACATATATATTGTTTTTGTAGCAATAATCTACATGGCAGTCTGATTTGTCATATAATTAATGCTAATGTTTTGCTTTTCATTACTCTCTCTGTCTTTCTCTTTGTCACTATATTTCTTTTTTATATTTGATTTGATGGCTGTCATTTTATTTCTATCCATTTATGTTTCCATTTTCTGCTGCATCTGCTATGGCACAGGTCCTCACTGCAGAATAATGGCTGGGGCTTCCAGCAGCACACCATCTGTCATCATGTCTACCAGATGCTTCAAGAGGGCAGCCTGGTAGCATCACCTGTGGTTGATGGCAGTCATTTACTGGAAGGGACTTATACTCTTCCCTTTGTTGACACCACCAGGGGTTTGCAATTTAACATATTGGACAATGAAGAACATATGTTTAATTTTTTTTTTGTAATAGATGGTATAAGGACAGACATTAGAGGTGGAGCCTGGTCCATACTCTTAGAAAAGAGAGAGCTTTACTGGCAGTTACACTTTGGTGCAGGCCAGGATTAAATGAAAATATTTCACTCGGCTCCCTTTTAAATCTCAAAGCATTAGACAGATAAATTACATGATATTATATATTTTAAAAATGATTTGATAAACACTTTTTAATACTGTAATTTATACATTTTTACATATTTATATTCTTTTTTAATAGTGAACAAACTATTTTAATATAGCATATTTATTTCATACAACTGTTTTACTGCATTTTAATGTTATGTCTTTAAGGGGATGTGTCTTCTTTCATTTCATGATTATGAACTATTTGGACTATTTCTGGATCAGTGGGGATTTTAGCTGCCCTGTTTGGCTATCTGTCTTTTATACTGGAAGAGTGCTTAGTTTCTAAGCAATACTTGATAAGCATAGATGATTATGATCAGGTCACTAATCGTAGCCTCTTCACTATGTTTTCTGAGTCACAGATGCCAAGAACTTTGCTCTCATGGTGAATCTTAGCATCCGTATGAAGAATACATAAGAAGAGTTATGACTGGAGACAAAATTGTAATTATATGATGTACATGGTGCTTTTCAAAGCCATAAAGTACTTGGTGAGTGCTGTGAAAAAGAGAGCATAACAAGTCTTAAGTTATGAGAAGAAGTTCAGGGGCAGATTGATGGCACTGACAGCAGGGAGAAAGAAATTTGTTTTAATTCTGCCAATGTCTTTTGCTGGTCAGTACTCTGGTTTAATTGCCTAGTGTGATATCCAATCCTAACAGCTTAAGCAGGGATATATAACAATTGTTAAGATTGTGTCTCACACTACAAAAGTGTTTAACTTGTTTACCTTTTTCACAATATCAGAGTATAATCATTGTACTCATTGCACTAAAAATCATTATGAATATGCCTGAAGCCATTTTTTGGCTGACAGATTCTGACTAGGAAGGTCCATTCCTACTCAGAGTTTTAGCCCAAAGTGAAGTCTTCAAAGACATAATATGAGGTTAAATTAGTCTATGGTGTTAATATATAAACTGCAATCAAATAAGAAAGCAACACACATGTTGTCATCAGTATAGAGCTACTGTGACTCGATAAAAGTTGAGAAAGCCATGACCTGACTGGCAATTTCAACTTGCAATAAACTTGTGATATTTCCGCCAACATTTAAGTTTTATCTTCCCTGTATGTTGTTTTTCTTTATGAGTAAGAATTAACGCTCTACTTTTGTTTTTCCCTTTTAATAAAATTGTGAATAATCTCATAATCTCTCTTTCTCATGCATTTCAAGGCATCTGAGTAGAGAAATGATATAAACATTCTCTGGCCAAAAATTTATCAGACTGCTCTTTATTACTGAATTTCTTGTAATAAATATACACTACTTTGTTGCATTGTGTGTATTTCACCAGAATACCCGGTATCCTTTCTGTATTAGGTAAGACAAGCAATTCCAACCGGGTAGTGATAGCATAAATATTTAATCCTTGTGGCCATGTTTCAGTTATCCATTTCTCTTCCTTTTATTAATCTGTTTACTACCTTGTTTAGTGAGTTTGCTTACTTTTAATGCTTTCTTTCACCATTTTCTTAAGGAGATACTCCAAAATGTCATACCTTTTTCATGAATATTGGAGGTTGTATTGCATTTATTTTTCGGTGTTTTGATGATTATTTACTACCTGCTCCTGTTCATCTTTGTCTATGCTCATATTGGCATGAAAGAGTAGAAAAATACTATTTGCTAGTGGCCAGTTCATCAATACTCAAAATATTAACTCTGGAAGCTCACAGACACCTTATTATTGCAAACAGAGTTTGAGTAGATTTAAAAGGTAAGTTGCATTTTTAGAATTTCCTCCTCCTTCTGCAAGATTGTGCTGGAGTCAGTACATAAACAGTTCGGACGTTTGTGCTCTTGTCCTCATTTCTGATAAAAGCAGAGAGCTTGCCCCCTGCAAAAAAATGCTTTTGAATTTTGCAACCTCAGGTCTAAGATGTTTAGTTGTGTTGTAGTGTAGTAACCCATTGAAAGGGTTGTGCAGCTTTGGGCATTCCCATGATGAATAATACATACAGTGGATATAAAAAGTGTACACACCCCTGTTAAAATGCCAGGATTTTGTGATATAAAAAAATGAGACCACAATAAATCATTTCAAAACCTTTCCCACCTTTAATGTGACCGATAACCTGTAAAATTCAATTGAAAAACAAACAAATCTGTTAGGGGAAAATGATAAAAAAGCAATATATGTACATTAAACTGGTTGCATAAGGTGAACACCTTTAAACTAATACTTTGTTGAAGCACCTTTTGATTTAATTACAGCATTCAGTCTTCTCGGGTACACACCTGCCATCAATTAAAGAGACTATGATTATCCCCAAATAAAATTCTGCTGTACTAGTAAGATTTTCCTGACATTTACTCAGTTGCCTGGTACAGCAAAAGCCATAGTTTGCAGAGAGCTTACAGAGCATCAAAGGGATCTCATTGTTGAAAGGTATCAGTCAGGAGAAGGGTACAAAAAAATTTCCACAGCATTGGATATACCATGGAACACAGTGAAGACAGTCATCAAAAAGTGGAGAAAATATGGAACAGTGACATTGCAAAAAACTGCACATCCCTCCATAATTGATAAAAAAACAAGATGAAAACTGTTCAGGGAGGCTGCCAAGAGACCTACAGCAACCCTGAAGGAGCTGCAGAAATTTCTACCAAGCACTGGTTGTGTACTACATGTGACAACAATCTCCCATATACTCTATATGTCTGGGCTATGGGGTAGGGTTGCAAGATGGAAGCCTTTTCTTACACAGGAAACCATCCAGGCTTGGCTAAAATTTGCAAAACAATACATCAATTCTCCCAAAAGCATGGGGGAAAATGGGTTATGGTCTGATGAGACCAAGGTTGAACTTTTTGGCCACAATTCCAAAATGTATGTTTGGTGCAAAAACAACACTTAGCATCACCAAAAGAACATCATCTCCACAGTGAAGCATGGTGGTGGCAGTATCATGCTTCGGGGTTGCTTTTCTTCAGTTGGAACTGTAACTTTAGTCAAGGTGGAGGGATTTATGAACAGTTCCAAATACCAGTCACTTTTTGGCCCAACACCTTCAGGGGTCTGCTAGAAAGCTGAAGATGAACAGGAATTTCACCTTTAAGCATGACAATAATCCCAAGCATACATCCACATCAACAAAAGAATGGCTTCACCAGAAGAAAATTAAAGTTTTGGAATGGCCCAGCCAGAGCCCAGACCTAAATCCAACAGAAAATCTGTGGAGTGACCTGAAGAGGGCTGTGCACAAGAGATGCCCTTGCAACCTAACAGATTTCGAGTGCTTTTGCAAGGAAGAGTGGGCAAATATTGCCGAGTCAAGATGATTGCCTACCCAAGAAGACTGAATGCTGTAATTAAATCAAAATGTGCTTCAACAAAATATTAGTTTAAGGGCGTGCACACTTAAGCAACCAGCTTATTGTACCTTTTTTATTTTTTATACTTTTTCCCCTAACAGATTTGTTTGTTTTTCAATTGAATTGTATAGGCTATAGGTCACATTAAAGGTGGGAAAAGTTTTGAAATGATTTATTGTGGTCTCCTGATTTTATATCACAAAAACCTGGCATTTTAACAGGGGTGTGTACATATTTTATATCCACTGTACTTGTAGAGGTTCCCAGCCTGAATATCATCTTACTGTATGAAGACAGGCAGGTAGAAATTACACCAATGCCCAGCTAGAAAATACACTGATCTATGGAAATAATAAATAACTTAAATATATATCTGCTGGTACAGTAATATTTTTTACATGTTGATCTCTCTTCCTCTCTCTGTCTATATATCTATATCTATCTATCTATCTATATATATATATATATATATATATATATATATATATATATATATATATATATATATATATGGGTTCACTACATATGACCGAAGATTCATATGACCAAAGCCCATTTGACTGAGACCAAATGACCGAATGTTCATTTGACCGAAAAAGCATATGACCGAAAACTCATTTGACCGAAAAACAGCACTGGCAGTATATGTCCTGTTCCCTACTGTAGTGCAACCCTGGAGTGAGAATTTCTTGTTGGGGGGATGTGGGGGCACAGCCCCCCACATTGAGGGTGTGTGGGGGGTGTATCCCTCACATAATTGCAGTTTCTGCACTATTATATTCATGTGTAGCCATTAAAAATACATAAAAACATACATCAATAAAAACTGGTTGAATGTGGGGGACTGTGCCCCCCACAACCCCCCCCTTACTTTATTTTCTCACTCTAGGGTCGCACTACAGTGTGGAACAGGGCATATACTGCCAGTGCTGTTTTTCGCTCAAATGAGTTTTCGGTCATATGGGCTTTCAGTCAAATGAACTTTCGGCCATTTGGTCTCAGTCAAATGGGCTTTGGTCATATGAACTTTCAGTCATATGTAGTGAACCCATATACATATATATATATATATATATATATATATATATATAGAGATAGATATATAGATATATATAGATATATATGGGTCTACTGCTTTTGGTCAAATTACATTTGGTCTAAAATTATTTCAGGCAGCTCACTTCACTGAAAATGCATTTCACTGGAAACCCATTTGGTCGAATCCCATTTGGTTGAAAATGGAATATAGCCCCTGCCCTACTGCAGTGCAACCCTGGAGTGAGAATATAAATTAAGGGGGGTGTGGGGGGGCATAGCCCCCCACATAATTGCAGTGTATTCATTATTATATACATGTGTATCCATTAAAAATACATTTAAACATATAACGTCAGTAAAAACTAGTTGCAAAATGTGGGGGGGCTATGCCCCCCACACCCCCACTTTTATATTCTCACTCCAGGGTCACACTGCAGTGGGGCAGGGGCTATATTCTATTTTCAACCAAATGGGATTTGACTAAATGAGCTTTCAGTGAAGTGAGCTGCCTGAAATCATTTTTGATCAAATGTAATTTGACTAAAAGCAGTAGACCCATATATATATATATATATATATATATATATATATATATATATATATATATATATCCTCGGGTCTCCACTGAAAATGGGCCATTGGCTCAGATGGACTAACTTGGTTAACAAATAAAAGCTAATAAATAAATAAATGTTATTTTTATCTATAAGGAACATGGGTGCTAAATGACAGGTGAAAGTATGGTTTTCCATTCATTCATTCATTCAGATAATGTTGGAATAGAGTAAAGGAAGTATTGCGCTTTATGTGGACAAGAAGATGATTCCAAAAATGTGGCATTCTCCATAATATCATTCCCTCCAACATGTTCTGTTTATATTGCACAGGAGATTAAGATCTCTCAAATGGATGTTATTCATAGGTTCATAGGTAGGTACTAGGCTATCGGCCCAAAGGCCTACGTAAGCCTAGCCAACAAGGTTTCCTGGCTTACGCCACCCAAGAAAGTTATTTTCCTGTGCCACTGTCGAGCAGAGACACAGAAGTGATCCCCGGGGTGTATTTCCTATTTCCCATCCACTCATCAAGATTTTTTCTTGAAGAGTGCTTATGAAGAACTTTGCTTGACATAGATGTGTAGCCTGTTCCAGAGTATGGGACGTCTCTGACACAGGACTCTATCCCTACAGCATGTCCTGTTTATTGTGGTGACAAGGTTTAGGTCCCTAGAGCGTGTAGCTTGGAGGGATTAGGATTTCTTTAGGTGTAGCATGTCCAGCAGCTCTGGGTTTGACATAGCTTTATATGTTAGGCAGAGATCACCTCAGAGTAGGCGATATGCTATGGAGTAAAACTGGAGTTTTTTGAGGTGGTCAGTGTAGGGCATTTGTTTGAAACCAGTAATCCTCTTTGTGAGGTACTTCTATAGCCTTTTCAGCTGCTGCAGATGTCTTGTGAGGTACATTCCAAAAGGGGAGTTGTACTCTATAGTGGGTCTAATGAGTGTCAAGTAGAGGGGAACAATGACATCTTTTTTCCTGGATGAGAACCCTTTTATGATGAGGTGTGCCACGTAGAAGGACTTCCTGACTACTGTAGTGATGTGACTATCAAAGGAGAGACTACTGTACACTTGGGTCCCAAGGTATCTTATCACACATTTGGTGTTAAGTAGATTGCTGCCTATGTGGTAGTTCATGGGTACAGAGTTTTTACCAAAGGGGATGGCACTGCACTTTTTGGCATTGAGCTTGAGGCCATGGCTCTGACATCAGGCATCTGTCTCGGCGAGGCCCTTCTGTAGGATGTCCACATCATTTGAGGACTTGACTATGGCTCCTAGTTTGCAGTCATCTGCGAACTCCATTAGCCAGCGGCCTTCTGTGTTAGCCTGTACTTCAGAGAAGTAGATACCAAACAGGAGATGTCCCAGGACAGAACCCTGTGGTACTCCACTTGTCACTGCTTTCAGGTAAGATTTGGAGTCTGCAACTTTTACAGTGTGGGTTCTGTCAGTGAGCCAGTTGGCAACCCATCTTGTGACATAGAGATTTATACCTAGTTTAGTGAGTTTAGCTATAATTCCAGAATGGGAGATGGTGTCGAAAGCCTTGGCGAGGTCAAGATATGCTGTGTGAACCACCTTACTCTCATCTACGGCTTTGGTGACTACTTCAAAAAAGTCAATCAGGTTCAAGAGGCATGATCTGCCTTTCACAAACCTGAACTGGGTGGGATCCAGAGTTTGGAGGTGACCAATGTCTTTGTTTATGAGTTCCATGATGATACGTTCCATGGCCTTGCAGACCAGGCTCATCAGACTAATATGTCGATAGTTCCCAGGATCAGTGGTGGCTCCCCCTTTGTGGAGTGGGATAACTGTTGCTGTGCACCATTCAGTGGGCACAAAGCCTGATGCGAGACTATTATTGAACATGGTGCTTAAGTGGGGAGCCAGTTCGTTCTGAAATTTGTGTAAAACGCAGCCTAATTTTCTATTGAACTCATGGATCTGCAGTAGATCAGAGAGGATGGGGCGATATGAGACAGAGGTCATCAACCCTCAGTAGCCTGTATTAAAGAGGGACAAGTCTTTTAGATGGCCAGTGTCATTTTTATGATCAGTGTTTGGATAGGTGCATTCCAAAGGGAACATTATACTCAATAATTGGCCTAATAAATGCTACGTACAGTGGAATCATCACATCAGTGGATGATAGACACTATATCCTACTATTAAGATGTGCTGTGAAAATGGACCTTCTTACTATAATGGATACACTGTGATCAAAGGACAGTTGGTTGTCCACATAGTTTTCCATATCCCTAACTAACAAATCACTTTCAGGAGTGTGTTGTTGATATGCTAACTACAGGGGGTGTTATGCCTGTCAAAGAAGAAGATTATATATTTCTTAGCATTTAGTTTTAGTCTATGGTTATGATGCCAGCTATTTGTTTTGGAAAGGCCTTTTTGTAGGAACTTGGTGTCTTCTGGAGAGTTTATAATGGCACGTTTACAGTCATCTGTAAACTGGGTCAGCCACAAACCCTTTCAATTAGCTTTGGTCTCGTTGAAGTAAATGCCAAAGAGGAGTGGCCCCAGGACAGAACCCTGGGGTACACCACTAGTGACAGGTCATTTGGAGAAGGTAGAGCCACCTACATTCATTTCTTGGGGTTTATTTGTGAGCAAACTTGCCATCCAATGAGTTACATTGGGATTAACTTTTAAATGGAACAGTTTAACACCAATACCCAAGTGTGGGATGTTGTCTAACAACTTTGTGAGGTCTAGATATGCAATATGTACTGCAAAACACTTGAGCCACAGCTGCTCAAACCCCAGTACTTCACTGCCAGAGACTCAGGAGACTCATAGCACACATGGCTGTTTGCTCACTGCTCAAACTTGAATGCTATGCTTGAGTGAAGTGCAGGTGCCATGGGCAGAGACAGCTGCTGCACATCATCTGAACACAGTATTTGAATCCAAGCAAAGTTACTGTAGCGGTAATGGGGATGGGAGTTTAGGCTGTGGATTTAGGTATGATTGGAACGGAGGGCTTTAGGTTAGGTTGTGGGAAGGGAATATAGGGTTAGGGAGTGGGAGGGGAGTTTTAGGGTTAGAGAGCAATTGGGGACTTTTACTTTAGGAGGGAGTGGATATTTAGTTTAGTAAGCAATCCAAGATGTGGTTTAGGGATGGGAGTTTTTAGGATTCAAGTTCAGATTTAGGTAGGGCAATATGGTTAAGTAGGGTCAGGTGGTGGGAGAGATAGACAATTTTCTAATGCTGAGCTGGTGGGAGTTAGGGCACTTGCCAATTAGAGCAAGTAACAGTGAGCAAGTCTGTCTCAAACTCGCAGCGCTTGAGTGCATGTAGTACACCAGATTATCACTCATCCATTGCTTCAGTTACATTTTTAAAGAAGTTGACCAGTTTAGGCAGGCGGGATCTATCTCTGTCAAAACTGAACTGGCTTGGGTCAAGAGCTTGTAGGTTGCCTATGTCCTTATTTATTAATTCCATAATGATCTCCATAGACTTACATACAGATGAGGCTGGTCAGTCATATGAGTCTATAATCACCTGGGTCAATTAATACCACATTTGTGTAAGGGGATAGCTATTACTGTCCTTCATTCATCGGGTACAGAGACGGTTTGTAGCTTGATATTGAACAGCCTCTATAGACGGTTTAACAGATCCTGTTTCAGGTTGGTCAGTAGACAGCCTAGTATCTTATCCAGCCCCATAGAAGCTGTGTTCTTTGTCTTCAAAAGTGCCTTGGTGAGTTGATCTTGGGAGATTTGGAAGGGGCGGGGTGTAGATGTAGGCATGTGATCTGGGAATGCAGGGGGAGGGAGGTGAAATTTGAGTTAAATGTATCCACTAGTAGACTAGCTACTATGTCCTCAGGGTCTGAGTATGTGATATCATTTACTATTTACTCGGTGCAGTGCTAGGCGTTGCTTCTGAGGTATCTTAATAAAGTTAAAGAAGGCTTTATGGTTGTCTTTTGCTTGGTTGGCTATTTTTACATCTAAAAGGAACCTCCTGCGTGAGGGCAAATGCACGGCTCAAACCAAAATAGCCAGAAAAAAACAAAACTATAGAGCCAGCATACTGTGACCTGAAAACCTTTTATTAATAATTACACATAAAAACAACAAATAATCAGACCAGTTTCGGCCGGATGATATCACAGCCTTCCTCAGTGTTAAACAGATAGATCAATTGTTGTAATTTAAATAGCCCCATCTTGGAGCTCATTGGTTGTCCTTAAAATTGTTCATTAAAACCAGGTGGGAACAATCTCCCTAGTTTTACAATCCACTTTTTTTCTTTGACATTTAAAATAGAATGCCAACCTGTCTTATTGGATCGATTCACTTTAATAATGTCAATGATCATAAAGGAAAATTCTGCAGTTTTATGTACCAAGTGATGTTTGTAAAGTGCGTTATTAGCCTTTTTGTTCTTAATATTGCTAATGTGTTGAGATAGTCTTAGTCTGAATGGACGGGAAGTTTGTCCAATATAAAATTAGCCAC
This sequence comes from Protopterus annectens, assembly GCF_019279795.1. Classification (NCBI taxonomy): domain Eukaryota; kingdom Metazoa; phylum Chordata; order Ceratodontiformes; family Protopteridae; genus Protopterus; species Protopterus annectens. The sequence continues at coordinate 686,795,986 of NC_056730.1, read as the reverse complement.
AATAGCATGTGGCCAAATACACAAGCCAATCACTGCTACAGTTAGCAAAAAATTAAGATCATAAACCACTGCACAATTTCTACTAGAAAATTGTTTGGATTTTTGGACATGATCACAATTAGTACAATGTCCGCAAGGAAAACAACCCATCGAAGAGAATCGATCCAATAAGACAGGTTGGCATTCTATTTTAAATGCCAAAGAAAAAAAGTGGATTGTAAAACTAGGGGGATTGTTCCCACCTGGTCTTAATGAACAATTTTAAAGACAACCAATGAGCTCCAAGATGGGGCTATTTAAATTACAACAATTGATCTATCTGTTTAACACTGAGGAAGGCTGTGATATCATCCGGACGAAACCGGTCTGATTATTTGTTGTTTTTATGTGTAATTATTAATAAAAGGTTTTCAGGTCACAGTATGCTGGCTCTATAGTTTTGTTTTTTTCTGACTATTTTTACCTCATAGCTAGCTTTGGTTGATTTGATCAGGGACCAAAGCTTCTTGTTTCTGTGAGTTCTTATTACTGTGCTTGTCGGGCACTGCTCAGAAAAAAAAATAATATTACTTTCACTGCATTATTTTTTATTACATAATGATTTCATTATGTATGGGGCAAAATTGTGCACATGTATATAAGAAGGGAAGCAGACACTTTAACCTCTCACCTCATTAAGAAAAAAAATCAGTAATAATTGATAGGATTGAAATTATTAAATGCTGAGAGTTACCTCTGTAAACACTATTACAATGCATTACATTTGCTTATAGAAAGTGTACTATGTATAAAAGCTGCAAGAACAAGGATCTGTCCCTTTATAATTTGTGCCACGTACTAATTCTGTCATGGAAAGAATTTATGATGCAATAATGGAGGTTGCTTTACTTCCCTGCAGCCTGTTTATTAGAGTGTTACAGACTGCACTGCATTAAGGAATTGTTTTTATGTCTTCTTTACTGCTGGGGCATTGAAGAGGGGTGGGCAGCCTCCCACATATGCATATGCACATTCCAGTGTGTTTTCTTCTGCCAATAATTCAATTTTTTGAAATCATTTCCTTATTAGCAAGTGGTTAAGGGGAGCATCATTTCCAGTGCCATGGACATCTTTTTGTTATTGGATACATTTGCAAATTGTTACTTTTTAACTGAGACACACCTTTCAGATGATGTGATATTCTATTTATTTATTTTATTTTATTTTATTTTTGTGAAAGGATTATGATGCGCATATATCAGACTTGATCCTCAAGCTTGTCAGTCAGTTTTTCCTATCCCTGTACTGCCAGTCCATTCTGGATATTGGCATGCTGTAAGGCAGTGGAGGCCAGAGGAGGGAGGGGCTTGATCCTACCATTTTGGAACTTAATATATTAAAATATATACAGATGTTTTGGGGTTGAAATAACCATATAGCAATTAAACAAGATGTGATTATTCAAAGTAAACCCACTAAACAGTCACTTCTAACCCTGTTGTTGCAATTGCTTAAAAAAAGCTGAGATAATTTTCGTTGCTTTTATATAAGCAATTTATTACTCCTTTGTAGGTTTTGGGTCTCCCTGAATGCAGTTGTTTTAGTTATAAACTGCTGTATCTCAGCTTACCTCAGAGGCACATATATCTTTAACAAGTAGTTGCATCAGCAACTCATTTATTCAGTTTAACTAAACTATTTAGATGTCTTTATCCCTTAGCGAAAGACTAAATCTTTTCCCAGAATATAGAAATCATTATGCCATATGCATTTTCTTTCTCTCTGAGTAAGACGTGTAGCTCGTGTTTTACTTTTTACTATTGATGTAAGATTACTTTCCAGTTACTAACTTTAAATATAACTACTAACGAAGCAAAACGACATCATGAAGCCTGAGGGCTAATGTGTTCCAGTATCATGAATTCTGAATTAAATGCAGGCTCAACTGGATCAGTTAGATTTGAAGCGTGATTATTATTTTATTAAAAGTCATATAAGGTGAGTGGACGTTAAGTCTTTCTGGAGGCTATTTGTTAGCTCAGTATTATTTCATAATGAAGCCCTGATATTTTAAATAAAAAAGCCATTCTGGTAATGAAAAAGTAAAAAAGTGTTTGATTTAAATCTCAGAAAGGAATTGAAACAGGTTCAAAATGCAACAATTTTATTCTTTGGTGACAAAAGGTTCATTGCTCCATATGTTGAATGGGGTAAGATACTTTCAATATAAGTGACTAAAATAATCATAGGTTCATAGGTTCATAGGTAGGTACTAGGCTATTGACCCTGGGGCCTATATAAGACTAGCCAAAAAGGTTCCCTGGCTTTCGCCACCCAAGACTTAGAATCCTGAAGGTTTATATCCACTATTAAATATGAGGGTGTAAACTAAAACAAGGTTAATGTTAAATATTGTTCTTATAAACTTAGAAAGTTGCTAGAATTACAGGTTTTGTATTAGCATGCATTTTCTGAATGATATGAAGTCTGTAACTCAAATGAATTTAATTATTTAGTGACTTTAATCCTTGGTGATTTGCCAGAAAACCACAAATTTTATGAGGGACAGACCAAAAATATGAGACAAAAATCTGGACTTTCTGTGAAAATCTGTACAGTTGAGAGGTATGAGCTATTTCCTGTATATGTTATCAAGGGGAAAAGCATGGGAAAATGCAGTGGATGAATGGTGGTATGGAAAAACATTGCCTGATATGCCGCTAGGATGCACTTACAGCAATGCCTTAACCAGTGTGTGATTTCACCCAGCAGACCTCCAAACTTTAATGTTGTGCCATGTTTCCTTGATTGCATAATGTTTTGCCTTTTCTTGTTCCTGTCCGTCTTTTTTCCCATAATTTTAGTTTCAGAAGGTAAACTCATCTGATCCTCTTCTTCCTTACATTGTGTCATATCTTGTGTATTTACCAGTTTCACATCTTGCTATATAATACTTTGATGTACTCTGTATACTGCTGTCCTAGTCTTTACCACCTTCCATCCCAACCACAAACCAATATATACCTCCTGATTGAAATAATCTAGTTATTTAACCTGCTTTTTTTCATTATTCAGTTAGCAAACTATACATATTCATTAATTCCATCTTCACTGTTGTATAATTGTCCTGCATTCACGCATACAGAAGAATTTTGGGAATGAGAAAACTTAATCACTACAGTAATATAATTTTCTTTGATATACCATGGCATGCTTAACTCTCCATCTGGCTTCTCTTCAACTTACTTATCTGAGTACATTGTTTGTTTTGTCCTTATGGAAGGTAAATTGCCTAATGTAGTATGATAGCATGTTAAACAGTACATTGTAAGCAATAAAATATAAACTATACTGTTTGCCAAAAGACAGTTTTTGTATTTCTTGCTTTTGATGTGTTCTGTAATATTTGATTAACTTTGATGTGCATTTTCTCCCAAAAGCTATAAAATTAATCGCTGGACACAGAACATGTGAACAACAGTAAGTCACCATGCAGAATGATTAACCCTTTAGCATCTTCAATGTAATCTCTGGCTTCTGGTAGTTGCTCTTAATACTATAACTGTCCGTGTAAAGCAAACCAAATAGGATTGTGTAAGAAACTTTCACGCTAAACCTTTTACTCAGTGTACTTAACTGTTATTGAAATTAGTAGGGCTATAGTGAAGTTGGCTAATGCCTGCAGTAAACTTTTAGAAGTAAACAAGAAAGAAGTCTAAGGGAATTTTCCTTTTAAACTTGGTGCATAACATGGTAAACAACCGTATTAAATTTCTGGGATGGACCAGTAGCAAAAATGATCACAATGTTGCTTAGTTTGTTCAGAGTTCACCTCAGTAAACTGAGGAGATACTAAGCTTTTTTTTTTCTATATTTTTTTACACTTGTATTTTTAATAATGTGTCTAACAGCATTACTCTTTTTAAAGACTATGAAAGATATTTGGAAATGTATGTGCTTGTAATCTCCATATTCACGTAGTAATATACTGTACTGTGACTATAAACCTTTCTGAGTAACTATAGTCTTGATAGGACAAGTATGCAGTGATTTTATTGTTTTCTGAAATAATTGTGTTACTTATATTTCTCTTATCTTATGAACCAGAAAGTGTACTTGCAATGTTTCCAGTTGACAGCACTTTTCTTTACGTGGGCTTCTTTCCCCATCTGTTACTTTTACCATAGTTCTTTTGGTTACTTAGCTTCATCCAATGAAACGATGATGTTAAACACATCAGATAATCAGTGTGCTTCCTGTGAAAAGCAAAGTCTTAACATTTTTCATGTATTTTTGAGGTAAGCATTAATGCAGTGTATTTTACATTGTTACAGTTCATTTTTATTTTACTTCTGAGGAAACTGGAAAAGCCTTCTAACACTTGGATACTATTTCATAAATACTTCCTGGCATGCTGCATTAGAGCATCGCATTTAATAAAACTACATAAGCAGACATTACATTTAATAAAAGCAGATGCAACTTCGAAACCAAGATGAAGCTGTGTGCTAAGTCTAGATTTTACACCCATTTTCTCTCATCTGATATTTAGTCACAAAAGAAGATACTTTTAGCACATTATTTTTATTCACTATAAATAGTAATATTGCAAAAGAAAAATCTGCATAGAGCGAGTTTTGAACCTGTGATATCCCAAGTAACAAGCCCGTATTCTAACCAAAAGTTGTTTGCGTCAGTTGTCAAGACATTTCTTAGTTTCCTTCCAGTTTACATTAAGGTGCAGTCACAGGTTCTTGAGGGCAGGGTGGGGTTCTGCAACTTAGACATAACTTTGTTTAAAATATCGTAGATTATAAACTCCTGCTGCTTAGTCCAGTTGACAGTCTCACGTGACATCATTTATTGTTATAACCTGTTTCATTCTCTGCAGTACAGAAGTATACATTTTCTTGGTCTTTTATTCAAGGCTTACCTTATTGTGTAGACTTATATTGCATAATGTGTAATTATACAGAACAGTTTGGGTGAGTAAGTAATAATTTAGGCTCAGATGAGAAGAATGTCTCCTCCCTTGTTGTTCATATATTTAACGATTGGCTAAGCTAAGAAAGCATGTCAGGAAATAGTCCACATTTTAATTTATGAAGGGTAACTTTGCTAATATTTTCTTTGAGGTTACTTCAATCAGGTTGTATAGCAGAAAGAGTTAAAACTGTATGTTGTAGTCTTGGGTTTGATTCCCACTGTCACATCTTCTTTACTTTGTAGTTTTGAGGTGGCCCAATCTCACAGAGAGACACACCTGTGACTAATGGGTCTTACAACTGAAAGTTTAAAGATATCGGAGTGTTCATCCTCCTTAATGGATAGTGCTGTATAATGGACAATACAGTGAAAACACTGAACAGATTGTAGAGGGTGCCACCCCCATTTTGTTACATTTGTCAGGAAAAGCTCAATCTTAAGGACACAGCTGAGGAAGCAGGAAGTAGAAGGGTTCAGTTGTCCATTACAGTCGTGTAACATTCAGCCCCTTTACTCCTGAAATGTATGTATGAAGTAGCCCCTGTTCTGCTTACATAAGTTAGTGCTAGGGTATGTTAAGAGTTACAGTGATAAAAGTTTAAAAATTTGAGAAAAATAATCAGTCTACAAAATTAATCGCAGGAGATGATGAACTCACGTGTACCTGCATGAATGCCAGCATTCTCAGAGACAGACTAAACAAAGCATACTTGTATAACAATCCTAAATTAATGCTAAGTATTAAACAGTGTAAATATGCATATTACATTTGGGAGGGAGAATATCAGTATTTCTCTAATTATTCATTGTCTTCTAAAGCTTCTGGTAATCTTTAAATATTAGCAGAAACTAGTAAGAAGAATTAAATTTAAAACCAAACTGCTTCTGAGAAAAAGGGATGCTTGTGTTCCTGATGCAGTGAACAGGGACGGCACTTGGACCCAGCAGGAGGTGTGTCACACTGTCCCTTCCCCTTAGCATGCTCTAATGTAAAAGACAGTTTCACTTTGGCTGTGGTTCTTTAAAAAGTGTTTCATGTGTCAAGATGGTGATGATTGGGTGAGAGGAAAAGGCAGAAACCACCGTCATGGCAACAAAAAGGGTCTTCCACCTCCAGCCATGTGGTAAGAGCAATTGACAGCAGGAAGGGTTGTATGTTGGGGAGTGGGGATATAATGAATGTCTGCAAATGGTCAGATGGGATTTTTAAGTTGTTTTTGTAAGTTCTTGAGCTGATTTTACAAAACAAGACCACTGCAGAATCAGTTAGTGATGTTTACACTTAATTTACAGGCTTCTCATGCTAAACCATAGTTAAGTTTCCTATTTAGTACAGTGCAAAAAGTAATCTGTGTATCTGTTTAAATTAAGAGAAAAAAAGCGCTTGTATTTCAAGATTATTTGCAATCAGGATGTTCTTCCTAGTACTTAAAAGTATGCACTGAGGAAGCATGACTTTACCTTATAGGCAAAATGCAAGTTATGTCATCAGCAGTAGAAGGTATTTTAACAATGCACTACCTGTAGTGATCACTGCAAAACAGTATTTTATAGTAATTTATAACAGCAGGGTGGGAATCCTGATTTAAGCCTTGTTTTGCTCTGGTGTTTGTAACCACTTCATGATTTTTTTTTTTTTTTTGGAGGGGAGGGGTTATTATTTTGAAGAACTGCTAGAGGAGTGTTTATTCTGAAAACTACGGAAACAGCTCATAAATGCAGTATCCCCTTTCTTTAGAACTGAAACTTATGTTAGTGTAAACTGTGGGTGAACAGTGTGCATTGTGTTCATATACCATCTGAGACAAATTTGCAGCACGCTGTTTAAACTACTTTGTAAGGCACTGAGATCTGCTTCATTATTTAAATATGCTCTGTGGCGAGATACATATTGAAAGAAAATGAGTAGGAAAAATAATTACTTCAGCAACAGTAAATGATACATGGAAACTAATTCTAATTGTAAGTTATATGTATGTATATGTGCCCTAATCAGATTTGCATAAACATGCAGGACTCTGTAGGTTGTGTACATTACTATACTTACGTTATATTGTTATCTCTGTGGTGTAAATCCACCAGATCTGTTGAATACTGCCTAAGAGTTTACAGAACTAGCAGTATTATTTTTTCTGAGTTAAAAAAAAAAAAAAACAGCCAGATGTAACAGGATGTTGGTCAGAGAAAGACTGCAGAGACAGTTCAAACAACTGTCCTCCTGCTGTACAGATACTATCTGCACCTGCATGTGCACTTGACAGGGTAAGTTTCGCAATTATTTAAGGCTTTGGTATGTTATATAGGTGATATATTAACTAACATTAAACTGGCAACAGTGTACATTTGCTATATGATTATTTTTACTACCTTTAGTCTAATGCGAAATAAAAAACGCAAAAAATGCATTAACATTATACTTCTCGCTGGCACATTTTCATGCTTTTTATTCTTTTTAAGCAGCTTTTATATCTGTCCAGTGCTTTATTTTGAGTATCAACAGGGGAAAGAGGAATTTCTTGTAGAACATTTTTTCCTTTTGAAAATAAAATTAGATGATAGTGAATAACTGTAGTAGCGTTTAGGTTTAAGGAGACTGTACCATTCAAGTGTATGTACTTCAAGTAACTGCCTCTCATTTTACCCACTTCATCTTGTCTATTATGACATTCATAACAGCCCCTTCTACTTGCAGAGCTGAAAGCTTTCTTGAGATGCACTATGTTTTGTAGATCGAAGTGATAAATAGCAAAATAAATTCTATGTCCGTTCCTACTAATAAGAGTCCGCAGCATAACCTTCTGAGATCTTTCATGATTATATCCCATGCAGATCCTCTTCCCTGGGTGCATCATACAGCAGGCTCATTACCAGATGCTTGACTCCTGTGTTGTTAAGAGAAAGAAGTGGCTGCTGGAGAATATCCTGTGGGAAAGCAAGATGTGCAGCAAGTCTCCAGTGGCCTAATACATAGCTAGACAGATACGCTGCACGGCTGCTGTCTTTTATTCTGATAGCTTCTTTCTCCTTTCACAGTTTCAGATTAAATATGAATCCATTTATGGTGTAACTCCCTCTTTGCATACATTTGCATGTGTGCACACACACACACACACACACACACACACACACACACACACACACACACACACACACACACACACACACACACACACACACTTGCATCTATCTTTGGGTAAAAAAACCCAGGAAGCATGGCCTTGATACTGTTTTAGCTATCCTTTGCATTGTTGAACTGGAGCTGATAGAGGTCCATAACCTAACTGTAGAGAAAGAGGTATTCTGAGTAAGGAAGGAAGGAAGCCCTGAGCCTGAGACAGTGTTTAGCAAAACTAGGAAGTGAAAGCAAATCCAGCACTAGATGATATTATAGCAATGTGAAAATATCAGCTCATCATGATGATTTGCCTCAGTCCTCTTTCTATTGTGAAAGATGTTCAAATTTCAAATCCATAAATAATTGAATATTTTAGTGTACCATGGATTCAGAAAGACAGCTAACTTAAAGCATTGATGCTGCCGGCATTAGATGGGTGTCCATGAAATGTACCTGCATCATACAAAATGACTAGCACATATTGTCTTCCTTAAAGTAATTATGTTAAAACCTCAGTGATGGTATAATGACAGATGTATGTACACCGAACCAAATGCTGGAAAATTAAATCACATTATACTTCTGTAATTCTGCATTGACAGAAATGGAAAGACTCTGCCTGATTTTTACCTGTAAGTGTTGTTGAGAAAGTCAGATATGACTGTCCTGTCCTTGTGTGTGCCCTGTTCCTGTTTGCATGTATACTGTCACAGCTGCTTCCTTGACTCCTCATCTCTTCCGGGGTGATGCTTCTTTAAGAATCAGTTCTAAAGGTACCAGCAGAATGAAGTGGAGAAGCTTTTCATATTTACAATCTCAATGAGCTATCTGTAGTTTTGATTTCTTAATTTGAAATTTACATGCTAGCGATAGCTGACTATATATGTTAACAGCTATGTTTTAAAATGACCAGATATGGAACATCTCTGCATGGAGGGAAACATTGCAGGTTCTTGTAATTTCAAAGTCAGGTGCATTCATTTTTGACAGCTAGGCATGTTATATCATTCTGATGGTATCAGCTATGTGGAAACATATTTGAACATCATTCTTATTAGCACAGCAGTATCCTATCTAGCTATACATGGTTTTTAACGAATAAAATAACCAGTATAATTTAATACGGCTCATGGAATGGCATAGCAACTACACAGTCAGGGGATTTAATGCATTTGATATGCTTGTTTATGCTTTACTTATGTTTATTATTCAGGAACATAGACAAAGTCACTGTAGTAAGTTAATACATTTAGACAGATTTCTGTGCATGCTGTTTGAGTGCATAATGTCTGCTAATTAGATGTATAGTTTTATGTCTTCAGTCTGAAATTCTTTGTATCATATCTTTCTTTTTTCACACTGCCTTATGTACAATGTAATGCAAAATATTATTACAATGTAATTTTAATGTTTCCATCAAAGTAACAGATAAAAAGGAGCTTGTTGGTCCACCCTGCTCACCTTAAGCAATAAATGATAAACAAAATAAATACAAATAAATAAAATAAACAGATAGCTAGATATAAATAGATGGATATATAGATAGATAGATAGCTAGATATATAGATAGATAGGCAAATAGGCAGGTAAGCAGAAAGGCAGATAAAATAATAAAAGTAAATAAATGGCATCACAAAAAACTAAGAAGATGGATGCTTCATCTGTGACAACTTAGACACTGTCATTACAGAATAAGAACATAAGAGTTTTAAACATGGCTTACCTACTTCTTTAGACTACCAATGTTAAAGTGACAGTTGCTCACACATAATATCTAGCTTTCCTATTTGCCCCTGTTTTGTTGCTCACTTTTCAGTAGAGTGAGGCTCTAAGCACTTATATATTCGTGAGCTGTAGGATAGTCAAGGCTGGTGCGCCATGGCAAAAGTGCGAGGTTGGTGTTACATTGTTCTTTCTCAGGGAATCAGCAGCTTTGGCATGTGAAAAATAAAAAAAGTTTGGAGAGGTGGGAAAAGAAGCCAACTCGAAGGGATAAGGCCCACTGCAAACAGTGCTTTTTGTGTGTCATGTTACCTTCTAAAATGCTATGAGTGCTACAGTTCATTGTGTGATCTGTTCATTGGTTGTCAAGAACTTTGCTGATAAAAGGTAGCTATTATAAGCATCTTTGTATAACAGAGTTTGATTTGTCATAGGTGTTATAGTTTGTTGGTAGGTTGTACATTTTAGAGAAAATGGAAAAGGTGAGTTGTATTTATAACAATTATTCCTCTTCTCCAATTCTATAAGGCTTTGGAGGTAGTATATATATAGATATATGGGTCTACTTCATATGATTAAAAACTAAAAATATTGAATTTCATTTGACTGAGACTACAGTACTTAACTTTAAAAATACTGAATTTTAAGCCATAGACATGCATACTTACAACAGCAATGACTAAATCTTACCAAAACTTAAAAATTACTTACTTACCCTCTTAAGAGAAACCTGACAATATAAAACCAAAGTAGGTGGAGGTTGTGCTCCCCACACCCCCAACTATATGTACTAACTCCAGGATCGCACTACAGTGGGATAAAGGGCATGTACCTTTTATTTACTTTACAGCACTGTACACACTAAAACTACTACCATAAGCGCATGAAATGTCTGCCATATTACTTTAAATACATTCCATAAAAAGTGTAAAGAGACATACTTCTGTTTAGAAACACTACACCACTACTTTCTATGTTACTATCAGTATTTTAACAGTCAGCACTTGAAGTTACAGTATTTTTTTTTATCACAAGCAGTCACAGGTGAAGGGAAACATATATAACGTCTATGGCTTAAAATTCATTATTTTGAAATTCGGCATTGTAAGCTTTCAGCATAATAAGACATAGTCAAATGAGTTTTCAATATTTTGAAAATTAGGTATTGTGGTATCAGTAAAATGAATTTCAGTATTTTGAGTTTTCAGTCATGTGAAGTAGACCCATATATATATATATATATATATATATATATATATATATATATATGGATCTAGGACTTTTGATCGAAAGATCAAAAGTCTGAATGCATTACGGGCAAACATACTTAAGCGAAAGTGCTTTTCACCGAAGAAGCACTTTCACGTATGTATGCCTGTTGCGGAGGTCATACTACGGTACGGATAAGGGAAAATTCCCTTTTCCCCACTGTAGTGCGATCTCGGGAGAGAATATTTAAGTGGGGGGTGTGGGAGGCATAGCCCCACACATGGAGGGGTGCAGGGGGGCTTGCCCCCCTGCAAAAACATTAATTTAGTGGGTTTTTTTTGTTGTTGAACACACTTTAATGAAAGAGCTTTTTCGATGCAAATGCTTTCGTTAAAGTGTGTTCGGTGGGAATGGATTCAGACTTTTGATCTTTCGATCAAAAGTCCTAGATCCATATATAGATATATATATATATATATATATATATATATATATATATATATATATATATATATATATATTTAGATAGATAGACATATATATGTAGATATAGATATATATAAAGGATCAAGGTGTTGAGACAAGTGTCCCACACAGGTGACAAAATGGAATACAGCCACTGTACAATTGACAGTTTCTAGTGTTTTGTGCTAAGAACCATAATTTATTATGATTATGATTTCATGTTGTTTACATGTTATAGTTACAATGTTTTGTGTTTCAATTAAGGGAAGTGCAGTGTTTCATACTAAATTCACAATGACAAGCTGTAGTGCATGGATTGCAAGGATGAGAATATTTGAGTTGGCATTTATGAGTTGTTGTAACTAAGTTACCAAGATGCAAATTCAGGTTAGGAAGCAGAATTAGATACTTAAAAATATTTCAGACTATGTGAAGGCTAACCATCATGCTCCTTGGTGGGTAACCCATACCTCTCAACTTCTTTGCTCAAGAATTTTAGGCAAAGCTAAAAATTGGGGGAAAAGGCAAATAATAATAATAATAGAACAGGTTTTGCATCAACAGGCATTTTCTGAACAATAATTAGCATAAAACTCTAGTGTCTGGCATTACTGACTAATCGCTACCTACAGTGATTTACCAGAACATTAAAACCCGTAAGAAAAATCTAAAATTTTAGAATGACAGGATGAAAATATGAAGCAAAATAGTGTATATAGGATGTTAGTGTATTTTTTGTTGTAACACTGAAAATTCTTTTCATACATTATGTACCTAACTATGTCTGAATTGTTAAAAAATGATGATTGTACCGTATCTTGCATAGTGACTGGATATTGTAACATGCATACAATACAAAAGAAGAAGAAAAATTTAATTATTTGAAAAAAAACATGAAGCAAATTCAGGGACAGCTATGAGATGTGGCATAGCCACTTAATAAAACTGAGGGGTGATACAAGTTTACCATTGTGAAAACTTAGTTTAGATGAGATATTTTGGTACTCTTATTTCATATATGCCCTTTAAACCATGTAGTATTATAGGTTCATAGGCTCATAGGTGTTTACTAGGCTATCGACCACAAGGGCCTTTTTAAGCCTAACCATGCATCCCAAATCTCTAACAAGCTTTGATACCCTTGATGGGTGTAAGCAGGGGTTTGGGAGATGAAACATTTACAGGCAGGGGCCTAGGAGTATGAACCATTTACAGGTTGCCTGTGTCCATTAGAGACATAGGTGCCAAACCAGGAATGAATTTCCTGTTCCCCATCCAATTGTCCAACTTGCACTTGAATTGGTTTAGGGAGGAACTTTGCTTTACATGGATGGGGAGCCTGTTCAATAAACAGGGTAGTCTCTGGTATGCATATATCCATCAGGTCCTAATTATATCACAGGCAAGATTTAAGTCTTTAATCGTAGTGCTGTTTGTTTTGTGGATATGCAGGAGGTCCATCAGAGTGGGATCTGACACTGTCCTGGAAGCCAGGCATAGATCTCCCCTCAAAAGCATGTAGGAGACAGAATACAGGAATAGGGCATTGAGGCGGTGTCTGAAGGACATTTTACTTATGCCCCATATCCTTTTAGTGAGAAATGTCTGTGGATGTTCCAGTTGTTGGATATGCCTGGCTAGGTACATACCAAAGTGGGCACTGTACTCAATAAATGCCAAATATAGTGGAACAATGACTTCCTTGGACTTAGGTTCATAGGTTCATAGGTTGGTACTAGGCTATCAGCCCTAGGGCCTATACAAGCCTAGCCATAGCAATTCCCTGGCTATTTCTTCCCACACTATTTACTTCCCTGGACCCCTGATGCCATACCTTTGTTTATAAGTTGTGCAACATAGAATGATTTCCTCACTACTGTAGACACGTGATGGTCAAATATTAGATTATTATTCTATGTGTGTCCTTAAGTCCCTGATTACTGGGTCAATTTTAAGGGGTGTGTTGTCAATATGGCAGTTACCAGGGGTGGGTGACTTCCCACAGGATGCTTTTTTGCATTTTTCAGCATTAAGTTTTAGTCCATGGCTCTGACACCAGTTGTTTGTTTGTGCCAGTCCCTCCTGGAGAACATTTGTGTCAGAGTGGAATTCAGTGACAGATCCTAATTTGCAATTATCTGGAAATGTAGTCAGTCAGAGACCACTGACGTTGGCCTTGACTTCTGAGAAGTAAATGCCAAAAAGGAGAGGTTCAAGGACTGATCCCTGAAGGACTTCACTTGTGACTGGCCTCTTTGTAGAGGTGGACTCCCCATTTCTAACCTGGGTTCTGTCTGTGAGCCAGTTGGCTATCCATCAGGTGACATGCGATTTTGTACATAACCTCTTGAGTTCATCAGCAATGCCCAAGTGGGGTATTGTGTCAAATGTATTGGCCAGGTCAAGCCAGGCAATGTGAACCGTTTTTCCTCATCCATTGCTTTGGTTACCTTCTCAAAGAAATCCAGCAGGTTGAGTAGACATGATCTACCCTTGTCGAAACCAGACTGGGTTGGATCCAGTGTCTGGAGGTTTACTACATTGCTATTGATTATCTCCATGATAATTCTTTCCATAGATTTACGTATAAGACTAGTGAGATTTATGGATCTGCAGTTTCCAGTGTCTGTAGATGGCCCACCTTTGAGCAGAGGGATGATTGTTTCTGTTCTCCATTCATGAGGCACGAAGCCTGCTTGGAGGCTACAGTTAAATAGTAATTCCAGAGGCCCAGATAAGTCATGTTTTTTGCTATTTAGAAGGCATCCTGGGATATGGTCTGGGCCCATTGATGCAGTGTTTGTGGTCTCAGAGAGAGCATTAAGAACCTGTTCCCTAGTGATAGTAGGGGGAGTTATATTTGATGGTATTTCCTGAGGGAAT